>NC_091218.1:31193206-31424923 GCF_040958095.1 Procambarus clarkii | reverse complement strand
TGGAAACAACATTGTCATATGTCTTTTTTTGGATCTAAATAATACGAAACCTCGCTCAATGATTTGAAGTTAATATCCTCAAATATGGAAAAATAGTGAATTTTCACGTTAATCATGTAGTTTGATATTACGTAAATATATTCATTTTTACCAATATTTCGATACTAATTCATGTAGTTTCACGGTATGTGATTTGGCCTTCAAATCTCAGAATATCACATAATATTGCATTTTAAGCAAGTTTTCTTGCATTTTGTTTCGTACGAAAAGTCATCGAATTTAGCAATATTTTGACGTTTTCGTCTACTTTTCCTTTATGTGATTTAAACAAAATATCATCGAATTAGGCAATATTTTGCCGTTTTTCCACGTTTTTGTGAATTTTCAGTTTATAGGTATTAATTCATTATATATACGATAAAAATGATGCAAAATAATAATTGATTAGATAATAACCTTAAATACTTCATTTTCAATCATCTATTTGTTTCTCGTTAAAATTCTGAATAAGATATTGAAAAGGGGAGAAGTTTGGTTTTTATTGCATATATCGACGTTTCAGCCGGATTAGAGCGGTTTTACGTGTACATCTTCCATCGGTAATATAAACGGAAAATCAAGAACATTTTAGTTAATTCTAATGAAAACACATTGTTTTTTATCATTCGTTTTGGAAACAACATTGTCATATGTCTTTTCTTGGATCTAAATAATACGAAACCTCGCTCTATGATTTGAAGTTAAAATCCTCAAATATGGTAAAATAGTGACTTTTGCACGTTAATCATGTAGTTTGATATTACGTAAATATATTCATTTTTACCAATACTTCGATACTATTTCATGTAGTATCACGATATGTGTTTTGGCGTTCAAATCTCAGAATTTCGCATAATATATCATTTTAAGCAAGTTTTCTTGCATTTTGTTGCGTACGAAAAATCATCGAATTTAGCAATATTTTGACGTTTATCATCCCCTTTTCCTCTATGTGATTTAAACAAAATATCATCGAATTAGACAATATTTTGCCGTTTTTCCACGTTTTTGTGAATTTTCAGTTTATAGGTATTAATTCATTATATATATGATAAAAATGATACAAACACATAATTGATTATATAATAACCTTAAATACTTCATTTTCAATCAACTATTTCTTTCTCGTTTAAATACTGAGTAAGATATTGAAAAGGGGAGGAGTTCTGTTTTTATTGCATATATCGACGTTCCAGCCGGAATAGAGATGTTTTCGTGTACATCTTCCATCGGTAATATAAACGGAAAATCAGGAATATTTTAGTTAATTCTAATGAAAACACATTGTTTTTATCATTTGTATTGGAAACAACATTGTCATATGTCTTTTCTTGGATCTAAATAGTACGAAACATCGCTCTATTTTTTGAAGTTAAAATCCTCAAATATGGTAAAATAGTTTCTTTTTTCACGTTAATCATGTAGTTTGATATTACGTATATATATAATAATTTTTATCAATATTTCGATACTATTTCATGTCGTATCACGATATGTGATTTGGCCTTCAAATCTCAGAATTTCGCATAATATTGCATTTTATGCAAGTTTTCTTGCATTTTGTTTCGTACGAAAAATCCTCGAATCAATATTCTGACGTGTATCATCCCCTTTTCCTCTATGTGATTTAAACAAAATATCATCGAATTAGGCAATATTTTGCCGTTTTTCCACGTTTTTGTGAATTTTCAGTTTATACGTATTAATTCATTATATTTACGATAAAAATGATGCAAACACATAATTGATTATATAATAACCTTAAATACTTCATTTTCAATCAACTATTTGTTTCTCGTTTAAATACTGAGTAAGATATTGAAAAGGGGAGGAGTTCTGTTTTTATTGCATATATCGACGTTCTAGCCGGAATAGAGATGTTTTCGTGTATATCTTCCATCGGTAATATAAACGGAAAATCAAGAACATTTTAGTTAATTCTAATGAAAACACATTGTTTTTTATCATTTGTATTGGAAACAACAGTGTCATATGTCATTTCTTGGATCTAAATAATACGAAACCTTGCTCTATGATTTGAAGTTAAAATCCTCAAATATGATTAAATAGTTAATTTTTTCACGTTTTTCATGTAGTTTGATATTACGTAAATATATTCATTTTTACCAATATTTCGATACTATTTCATCTAGTATCACGATATGTGATTTGGCCTTCATATCTCCGAATTTCGCATAATATTGCATTTTAAGCAAGTTTTCTTGCATTTTGTTTCGTATGAAAAATAATCGAATATAGCAATATTTTGACGTTTATCATCCCCATTTCCTTTATGTGATTTAAACAAAACATCATCGAATAAGACAATATTTTGCCGTTTTTCCACGTTTTTGTGAATTTTCAGTTTATAGGTATTAATTCATTATATATACGGTAAAAATGATGCAAACACATAATTGATTAGATAATAACCTTAAATACTTCATTTTCAATCATCTATTTGTTTCTCGTTAAAATACTGAGTAAGATATTGAAAAGGGGAGAAGTTCGGTTTTTATTGCATATATCGACGTTTCAGCCGGATTAGAGCGGTTTTACGTGTACATCTTCCATCGGTAATATAAACAGAAAATCAAGAACATTTTAATTAATTCTATTGAAAACACATTGTTTTTTATCATTTGTATTGGAAACAACATTGTCATATGTCTTTTCTTGGATTTAAAAAATTCGAAACATCGCTCTATGATTTGAAGGTAATATCCTCGAATATGGTAAAATAGTTACTTTTTCACGTTAATTATGTAGTTTGATATTACGTAAATATATTCATTTTTACCAATATTTCGATACTATTTCATGTAGTATCACGATATGTGATTTGACCTTCAAATCTCAGAATTTCGCATAATATTGCATTTGAAGCAAGTTTTCTTGCATTTTGTTTCGTACGAAAAATAATCGAATTTAGCAATATTTTAACGTTTATCATCCCCTTTTCCTTTATGTGATTTAAACAAAACATCATCGAATAAGGCAATATTTTGCCGTTTTTCCACGTTTTTGTGAATTTTCAGTTTATAGGTATTAATTCATTATATATACGGTAAAAATGATGCAAACACATAATTGATTAGATAATAACCTTAAATACATCATTTTCAATCATCTATTTGTTTCTCGTTAAAATTCTGAGTAAGATATTGAAAAGGGGAGAAGTTCGGTTTTTATTGCATATATCGACGTTTCAGCCGGATTAGAGCGGTTTTACGTGTACATCTTCCATCGGTAATATAAACGGAAAATCAAGAACAGTTTTAGTTAATTCTAATGAAAACACATTGTTTTTTATCATTCGTATTGGAAACACATTGTTTTTTATCATTCGTATTGGAAACAACATTGTCATATGTCTTTTTTTGGATCTAAATAATACGAAACCTCGCTCAATGATTTGAAGTTAAAATCCTCAAATATGGAAAAATAGTGAATTTTCACGTTAATCATGTAGTTTGATATTACGTAAATATATTCATTTTTACCAATATTTCGATACTAATTCATGTAGTTTCACGGTATGTGATTTGGCCTTCAAATCTCAGAATATCGCATAATATTGCATTTTAAGCAAGTTTTCTTGCATTTTGTTTCGTACGAAAAGTCATCGAATTTAGCAATATTTTGACGTTTATCGTCTACTTTTCCTTTATGTGATTTAAACAAAATATCATCGAATTAGGCAATATTTTGCCGTTTTTCCACGTTTTTGTGAATTTTCAGTTTATAGGTATTAATTCATTATATATACGATAAAAATGATGCAAAATAATAATTGATTAGATAATAACCTTAAATACTTCATTTTCAATCATCTATTTGTTTCTCGTTAAAATTCTGAATAAGATATTGAAAAGGGGAGAAGTTCGGTTTTTATTGCATATATCGACGTTTCAGCTGGATTAGAGCGGTTTTACGTGTACATCTTCCATCGGTAATTTAAACGGAAAATCAAGAACGTTTTAGTTAATTCTAATGAAAACACATTGTTTTTTATCATTTGTATTGGAAAGAACATTGTCATATGTCTTTTCTTGGATTTAAAAAATACGAAACATCGCTCTATGATTTGAAGGTAATATCCTCAAATATGGTAAAATAGTTACTTTTTTCACGTTAATCATGTAGTTTGATATTACGTAAATATATTCATTTTTACCAATATTTCGATACTATTTCATGTAGTATCACGATATGTGATTTGACCTTCAAATCTCAGAATTTCGCATAATATTGCATTTTAAGCAAGTTTTCTTGCATTTTGTTTCGTACGAAAAATCATCGAATTCAGCAATATTTTGACGGTTATCATCCCCTTTTCCTTTATGTGATTTAAATAAAACATCATCGAATAAGGCAATATTTTGCCGTTTTTCCACGTTTTTGTGAATTTTCATTTTATAGGTATTAATTCATTATATATACGGTAAAAATGATGCAAACACATAATTGATTAGATAATAACCTTAAATACATCATTTTCTATCATCTATTTGTTTCTCGTTAAAATACTGAGTAAGATATTGAAAAGGGAAGAAGTTCGGTTTTTATTGCATATATCGACGTTTCAGCCGGATTAGAGCGGGTTTTCGTGTACATCTTCCATCGGTAATATACACGGAAAATCAATAACATTTTAGTTAATTCTAATGAAAACACATTGTTTTTTCTCATTTGTTTTGGAAACAACATTGTCATATGTCTTTTCTTGGATCTAAATAATACGAAACCTCGCTCTATGATTTGAAGTTAAAATCCTCAAATATGGTTAAATAGTTAATTTTTTCACGTTTTTCATGTAGTTTGATATTACGTAAGTATATTCATTTTTACCAATATTTTGATACTATTTCATGTAGTATCACGATATGTGATTTGGCCTTCAAATCTTAGAATTTCGCATAATATTGCATTTTAAGCAAGTTTTCTTACATTTTGTTTCGCACGAAAAATCATCGAATTTAGCAATATTTTGACGTTTATCATCTCCTTTTCCTTTATGTGATTTAAACAAAATATCATCGAATTAGGCAATAATTTGCCGTTTTTCCACGTTTTTGTGAATTTTCAGTGTATGGGTATTAATTCATTATATATATGATAAAAATGATACAAACACATAATTGATTAGATAATAACCTTAAATACTTCATTTTCAATCATCTATTTGTTTCTTGTTAAAATACTGAGTAAGATATTGAAAAGGGGAGAAGTTCGGTTTTTATTGCATATATCGACGTTTCAGCCGGATTAGAGCGGTTTTACGTGTACATCTTCCATCGGTAATTTAAACGGAAAATCAAGAACATTTTAGTTAATTCTAATGAAAACACATTGTTTTTTATCATTCGTATTGGAAACAACATTGTCATATGTCTTTTCTTGGATCTAAATAATACGAAACCTCGCTCTATGATTTGAAGTTAAAATCCTCTAATATGGTAAAATAGTGACTTTTTCACGTTAATCATGTAGTTTGATATTACGTAAATATATTCATTTTTACCAATACTTCGATACTATTTCATGTAGTATATGTGATTTGGCGTTCAAATCTCAGAATTTCGCATAATATTGCATTTTAAGCAAGTTTTCTTGCATTTTGTTTCGTACGAAAAATCATCGAATTTAGCAATATTTTGACGTTTATCATCTCCTTTTCCTTTATGTGATGTAAACAAAATATCATCGAATTAGGCAATATTTTGCCGTTTTTCCACGTTTTTGTGAATTATCAGTTTATAGGTATTAATTCATTATATATTCGATAAAAATGATGCAAACACATAATTGATTATATAATAACCTTAAATACTTCATTTTCAATCAACTATTTCTTTCTCGTTTAAATACTGAGTAAGATATTGAAAAGGGGAGGAGTTCTGTTTTATATCTTTTCTTGGAACTAAATAATACGAAACATCGCTCTATTTTTTGAAGTTAAAATCCTCAAATATGGTAAAACAGTTTCTTTTTTCACGTCAATCATGTAGTTTGATATTACGTATATATATTAATTTTTATCAATATTTCGATACTATTTCATGTAGTATCACGATATGTGATTTGGCCTTCAAATCTCAGAATTTCGCATAATATTGCATTTTAAGCAAGTTTTCTTGCATTTTGTTTCGTACGAAAAATCCTCGAATCAATATTTTGACGTGTATCATCCACTTTTCCTATATGTGATTTAAACAAAATATCATCGAATTAGGCAATATTTTGCCGTTTTTCCACGTTTTTGTGAATTTTCAGTTTATAGGTATTAATTCATTATATATACGATAAAAATGATGCAAACACGTAATTGATTATATAATAACCTTAAATACTTCATTTTCAATCAACTATTTCTTTCTCGTTTAAATACTGAGTAAGATATTGAAAAGGGGAGAAGTTCGGTTTTTATTGCATATATCGACGTTTCAGCAGGATTAGAACGGTTTTACGTGTACATCTTCCATCGGTAATTTAAACGGAAAATCAAGAACATTTTAGTTAATTCTAATGAAAACACATTGTTTTTTATCATTTGTATTGGAAAGAACATTGTCATATGTCTTTTCTTGGATTTAAAAAATACGAAACATCGCTCTATGATTTGAAGGTAATATCCTCAAATATGGTAAAATAGTTACTTTTTTCACGTTAATCATGTAGTTTGATATTACGTAAATATATTCATTTTTACCAATATTTCGATACTATTTCATGTAGTATCACGATATGTGATTTGACCTTCAAATCTCAGAATTTCGCATAATATTGCATTTTAAGCAAGTTTTCTTGCATTTTGTTTCGTACGAAAAATCATCGAATTCAGCAATATTTTGACGGTTATCATCCCCTTTTCCTTTATGTGATTTAAATAAAACATCATCGAATAAGGCAATATTTTGCCGTTTTTCCACGTTTTTGTGAATTTTCATTTTATAGGTATTAATTCATTATATATACGGTAAAAATGATGCAAACACATAATTGATTAGATAATAACCTTAAATACATCATTTTCTATCATCTATTTGTTTCTCGTTAAAATACTGAGTAAGATATTGAAAAGGGAAGAAGTTCGGTTTTTATTGCATATATCGACGTTTCAGCCGGATTAGAGCGGGTTTTCGTGTACATCTTACATCGGTAATATACACGGAAAATCAATAACATTTTAGTTAATTCTAATGAAAACACATTGTTTTTTCTCATTTGTTTTGGAAACAACATTGTCATATGTCTTTTCTTGGATCTAAATAATACGAATCCTCGCTCTATGATTTGAAGTTAAAATCCTCAAATATGGTTAAATAGTTAATTTTTTCACGTTTTTCATGTAGTTTGATATTACGTAAGTATATTCATTTTTACCAATATTTTGATACTATTTCATGTAGTATCACGATATGTGATTTGGCCTTCAAATCTTAGAATTTCGCATAATATTGCATTTTAAGCAAGTTTTCTTACATTTTGTTTCGCACGAAAAATCATCGAATTTAGCAATATTTTGACGTTTATCATCTCCTTTTCCTTTATGTGATTTAAACAAAATATCATCGAATTAGGCAATAATTTGCCGTTTTTCCACGTTTTTGTGAATTTTCAGTCTATGGGTATTAATTCATTATATATATGATAAAAATGATACAAACACATAATTGATTAGATAATAACCTTAAATACTTCATTTTCAATCATCTATTTGTTTCTTGTTAAAATACTGAGTAAGATATTGAAAAGGGGAGAAGTTCGGTTTTTATTGCATATATCGACGTTTCAGCCGGATTAGAGCGGTTTTACGTGTACATCTTCCATCGGTAATTTAAACGGAAAATCAAGAACATTTTAGTTAATTCTAATGAAAACACATTGTTTTTTATCATTCGTATTGGAAACAACATTGTCATATGTCTTTTCTTGGATCTAAATAATACGAAACCTCGCTCTATGATTTGAAGTTAAAATCCTCTAATATGGTAAAATAGTGACTTTTTCACGTTAATCATGTAGTTTGATATTACGTAAATATATTCATTTTTACCAATACTTCGATACTATTTCATGTAGTATATGTGATTTGGCGTTCAAATCTCAGAATTTCGCATAATATTGCATTTTAAGCAAGTTTTCTTGCATTTTGTTTCGTACGAAAAATCATCGAATTTAGCAATATTTTGACGTTTATCATCTCCTTTTCCTTTATGTGATGTAAACAAAATATCATCGAATTAGGCAATATTTTGCCGTTTTTCCACGTTTTTGTGAATTATCAGTTTATAGGTATTAATTCATTATATATTCGATAAAAATGATGCAAACACATAATTGATTATATAATAACCTTAAATACTTCATTTTCAATCAACTATTTCTTTCTCGTTTAAATACTGAGTAAGATATTGAAAAGGGGAGGAGTTCTGTTTTATATATTTTCTTGGAACTAAATAATACGAAACATCGCTCTATTTTTTGAAGTTAAAATCCTCAAATATGGTAAAACAGTTTCTTTTTTCACGTCAATCATGTAGTTTGATATTACGTATATATATTAATTTTTATCAATATTTCGATACTATTTCATGTAGTATCACGATATGTGATTTGGCCTTCAAATCTCAGAATTTCGCATAATATTGCATTTTAAGCAAGTTTTCTTGCATTTTGTTTCGTACGAAAAATCCTCGAATCAATATTTTGACGTGTATCATCCACTTTTCCTATATGTGATTTAAACAAAATATCATCGAATTAGGCAATATTTTGCCGTTTTTCCACGTTTTTGTGAATTTTCAGTTTATAGGTATTAATTCATTATATATACGATAAAAATGATGCAAACACATAATTGATTATATAATAACCTTAAATACCTAATTTTCAATCAACTATTTGTTTCTCGTTTAAATACTGAGTAAGATATTGAAAAGGGGAGGAGTTCTGTTTTTATTGCATATATCGACGTTCCAGCCGGATTAGAGATGTTTTCGTGTACATCTTCCATCGGTAATATAAACGGAAAATCAAGAAGATTTTAGTTAATTCTAATGAAAACACACTGTTTTTTATAATTTGTATTGGAAACAACATTGTCATATGTCATTTCTTGGATCTAAATAATACGAAACCTCGCTCTATGGTTTGAAGTTAAAATCCTCAAATATCATTAAATAGTTAATTTTTTCACGTTTTTCATGTAGTTTGATATTACGTAAATATATTCATTTTTACCAATATTTCGATACTATTTCCTCTAGTATCACGATATGTGATTTGGCCTTCATATATCCGAATTTCGCATAATATTGCATTTTAAGCAAGTTTTCTTGCATTTTGTTTCGTACGAAAACTCATCGAATTTAGCAATATTTTGACGTTTATCATCTCCTTTTCCTTTATGTGATTTAAACAAAATATCACCGAATTAGGCAATATTTTGCCATTTTTCCACGTTTTTGTGAATTTTCAGTTTATAGGTATTAATTCATTATATATACAATAAAAATGATGCAAACACATAATTGATTAGATAATAACCTTAAATACTTAATTTTCAATCATCTATTTGTTTCTCGTTAAAATACTGAGTAAGATATTGAAAAGGGTAGAAGTTCGGTTTTTATTGCATATATCGACGTTTCAGCCAGATTAGAGCGGTTTTACGTGTACATCTTCCATCGGTAATATAAACAGAAAATCAAGAACATTTTAGTTAATTCTATTGAAAACACATTGTTTTTTATCATTTGTATTGGAAACAACATTGTCATATGTCTTTTCTTGGATTTAAAAAATACGAAACATCGCTCTATGATTTGAAGGTAATATCCTCAAATATGGTAAAATAGTTACTTTTTTCACGTTAATCATGTAGTTTGATATTACGTAAATATATTCATTTTTACCAATATTTCGATACTAATTCATGTAGTTTCACGGTATGTGATTTGGCCTTCAAATCTCAGAATATCGCGTAATATTGCATTTTAAGCAAGTTTTCTTGCATTTTGTTTCGTACGAAAAATCATCGAATTTAGCAATATTTTGACGTTTATCGTCTACTTTTCCTTTATGTGATTTAAACAAAACATCATCGAATAAGGCAATATTTTGCCGTTTTTCTACGTTTTTGTGAATTTTCAGTTTATAGGTATTAATTCGTTATATATACGGTAAAAATGATGCAAACACATAATTGATTAGATAATAATTTTAAATACATCATTTTCAATCATCTATTTGTTTCTCGTTAAAATACTGAGTAAGATATTGAAAAGGGGAGAAGTTCGGTTTTTATTGCATATATCGACGTTTCAGCTGGATTAGAGCGGTTTTACGTTTACATCTTCCATCGGTAATATACACGGAAAATCAAGAACATTTTAGTTATTTCTAATGAAAACACATTGTTTTTTATCATTTGTATTGGAAACAATATTGTCATATGTCTTTTCTTGGATCTAAATAATACGAAACCTCGCTCTATGATTTGAAGTTAAAATGGTCAAATATGATTATATAGTGACTTTTTTTACGTTTTTCATGTAGTTTGATATTACGTAAATATATTCATTTTTACCAATATTTCGATACTATTTCATGTAGTATCACGATATGTGATTTGGCCTTCAAATCTCAGAATTTCGCGTAATATTGCATTTTAAGCAAGTTTTCTTGCATTTTGTTTCGTACGAAAAATCATCGAATTTAGCAATATTTTGACGTTTATCGTCTCCTTTTCCTTTATGTAATTTAAACAAAATATCATCGAATTAGGCAATATTTTGCCGTTTTTCCACGTTTTTGTGAATTTTCAGTTTTAGGTATTAATTCATTATATATACGATAAAAATGATGCAAAATAATAATTGATTATATAATAACCTTAAATACTTCATTTTCAATCATATATTTGCTTCTCGTTAAAATTCTGAAAAAGATATTGAAAAGGGGAGAAGTTCGGTTTTTATTGCATATATCGACGTTTCAGCCGGATTAGAGCGGTTTTACGTGTACATCTTCCATCGGTAATATAAACGGAAAATCAAGAACATTTTAGTTAATTCTAATGAAAACACATTGTTTTTTATCATTCGTATTGGAAACAACATTGTCATATGTCTTTTCTTGGATCTAAATAATACGAAACCTCGCTCTATGATTTGAAGTTAAAATCCTCAAATATGGTAAAATAGTGACTTTTTCACGTTAATCATGTAGTTTGATATTACGTAAATATATTCATTTTTAACAATACTTCGATACTATTTCATGTAGTATATTTGATTTGGCGTTCAAATCTCAGAATTTCGCATAATATTGCATTTTAAGCAAGTTTTCTTGCATTTTGTTTCGTACGAAAAATCATCGAATTTAGCAATATTTTGACGTTTATCATCCCCTTTTCATCTATGTGATTAAAACAAAATATCATCGAATTAGGCAATATTTTGCCGTTTTTCCACGTTTTTGTGAATTTTCAGTTTATAGGTATCAATTCATTATATATATGATAAAAATGATGCAAACACATAATTGATTATATAATAACCTTAAATACTTCATTTTCAATCAACTATTTCTTTCTCGTTTAAATACGGAGTAAGATATTGAAAAGGGGAGGAGTTCTGTTTTTATTGCATATATCGACGTTCCAGCCGGAATAGAGATGTTTTCGTGTACATCTTCCATCGGTAATATAAACGGAAAATCAGGAATATTTTAGTTAATTCTAATGAAAACACATTGTTTTTATCATTTGTATTGGAAACAACATTGTCATATGTCTTTTCTTGGATCTAAATAATACGAAACATCGCTCTATTTTTTGAAGTTAAAATCCTCAAATATGGTAAAATAGTTTCTTTTTTCACGTTAATCATGTAGTTTGATATTACGTATATATATTAATTTTTATCAATATTTCGATACTATTTCATGTAGTATCACGATATGTGATTTGGCCTTCAAATCTCAGAATTTCGCATAATATTGCATTTTAAGCAAGTTTTCTTGCATTTTGTTTCGTACGAAAAATCATCGAATTTAGCAATATTTTGACGTTTATCATCCCCTTTTCCTTTATGTAATTTAAACAAAATATCATCGAATTAGGCAATATTTTGCCGTTTTTCCACGTTTTTGTGAATTTTCAGTTTATAGGTATTAATTCATTATATATACGATAAAAATGATGCAAAATAATAATTGATTAGATAATAACCTTAAATACTTCATTTTCAATCATCTATTTGTTTCTCGTTAAAATTCTGAATAAGATATTGAAAAGGGGAGAAGTTCGGTTTTTATTGCATACATCGACGTTTCAGCCGTATTAGAGCGGTTTTACGTGTACATCTTCCATCGGTAATATAAACGGAAAATCAAGAACATTTTAGTTAATTCTAATGAAAACACATTGTTTTTTATCATTCGTATTGGAAACAACATTGTCATTTGTCTTTTCTTGGATCTAAATAATACGAAACCTCGCTCAATGATTTGAAGTTAAAAACCTCATATATGGTAAAATAGTGACTTTTTCACGTTAATCATGTAGTTTGATATTACGTAAATATATTCGTTTTTACCAATATTTCGATCCTATTTCATGTAGTATCACGATATGTGATTTGGCCTTCATATCTCAGAATGTCGCATTATATTGCATTTTAAGCAAGTTTTCTTGCATTTTGTTTCGTACGAAAAATCATCGAATTTATCAATATTTTGACGTTTATCATCCCCTTTCCTTTATGTGATTTAAACAAAACATCCTCGAATTAGGCAATATTTAACGGTTTTTCACGTTTTTGTGAATTTTCAGTTTTTTGTTATTAATTCATTAAATATTCGATAAAAATGATGCAAAAACATAATTGATTAGATAATAACCTTAAATACTTCATTTTCAATCATGTATTTGTTTCTCGTTAAAATACTGAGTAAGATATTGAAAAGGGGAGAAGTTCTGTTTTTAATGCACATATCGACGTTTCAGCCGGAATAGAGCGGTTTTACGTGTACATCTTCCATCGGTAATATAAACAGAAAATCAAGAACATTTTAATTAATTCTATTGAAAACACATTGTTTTTTATCATTTGTATTGGAAACAACATTGTCATATGTCTTTTCTTGGATTTAAAAAATACGAAACATCGCTCTATGATTTGAAGGTAATATCCTCGAATATGGTAAAATAGTTACTTTTTTCACGTTAATCATGTAGTTTGATATTACGTAAATATATTCATTTTTACCAATATTTCGATACTATTTCATGTAGCATCACGATATGTGATTTGACCTTCAAATCTCAGAATTTCGCATAATATTGCATTTTAAGCAAGTTTTCTTGCATTTTGTTTCGTACGAAAAACCATCGAATTTAGCAATATTTTGACGTTTATCATCCCCTTTTCCTTTATGTGATTTAAACAAAACATCATCGAATAAGGCAATATTTTGCCGTTTTTCCACGTTTTTGTGAATTTTCAGTTTATAGGTATTAATTCATTATATATACGGTAAAAATGATGCAAACTCATAATTGATTAGATAATAACCTTAAATACATCATTTTCAATCATCTATTTGTTTCTCGTTAAAATACTGAGTAAGATATTGAAAAGGGGAGAAGTTCGGTTTTTATTGCATATATCGACGTTTCAGCCGGATTAGAGCAGTTTTACGTGTACATCTTCCATCGGTAATATAAACGGAAAATCAAGAACATTTTAGTTAATTCTAATGAAAACACATTGTTTTTTATCATTCGTATTGGAAACACATTGTTTTTTATCATTCGTATTGGAAACAACATTATCATATGTCTTTTTTTGGATCTAAATAATACGAAACCTCGCTCAATGATTTGAAGTTAAAATCCGCAAATATGGTAAAATAGTGAATTTTCACGTTAATCATGTAGTTTGATATTACGTAAATATATTCATTTTTACCAATATTTCGATGCTAATTCATATAGTTTCACGGTATGTGATTTGGCCTTCAAATCTCAGAATATCGCATTTTAAGCAAGTTTTCTTGCATTTTGTTTCGTACAAAAAATCATCGAATTTAGCAATATTTTGACGTTTATCGTCTACTTTTCCTTTATGTGATTTAAACAAAATATCATCGAATTAGGCAATATTTTGCCGTTTTTCCAAGTTTTTGTGAATTTTCAGTTTATAGGTATTAATTCATTATATATATACGATAAAAAAGATGCAAACACATAATTGATTAGATAATAACCTTAAATACTTAATTTTCAATCATCTATTTGTTTCTCGTTAAAATTCTGAATAAGATATTAAAAAGGGGAGAAGTTCGGTTTTTATTGCATATATCGACGTTTCAGCCGGATTAGAGCGGTTTTTCGTGTACATCTTCCATCGGTAATATACACGGAAAATCAATAACATTTTAGTTAATTCTAATGAAAACACATTGTTTTTTATCATTTGTTTTGGAAACAACATTGTCATATGTCTTTTCTCGGATCTAAATAATACTAAACCTCGCTCTATGATTTGAAGTTAAAATCCTCAAATATGGTTAAATAGTGACTTTTTTCACGTTTTTCATGTAGTTTGATATTACGTAAATATATTGATTTTAACCAATATTTCGATACTATTTCATGTAGTATCACGATATGTGATTTGGCCTTCAAATCTCAGAATTTCGCATAATATTGCATTTTAAGCAAGTTTTCTTGCATTTTGTTTCGTACGAAAAATCATCGAATTTAGCAATAGTTTGACGTTTATCGTCTCCTTTTCCTTTATGTGATTTAAACAAAATATCATCGAATTAGGCAATATTTTGCCGTTTTTCCACGTTTTTGTGAATTTTCAGTTTATAGGTATTAATTCATTATATATACGATAAAAATGATGCAAAATAATAATTGATTAGATAATAACCTTAAATACTTCATTTTCAATCATCTATTTGTTTCTCGTTAAAATTCTGAATAAGATATTGAAAAGGGGAGAAGTTCGGTTTTTATTGCATACATCGACGTTTCAGCCGTATTAGAGCGGTTTTACGTGTATATCTTCCATCGGTAATATAAACGGAAAATGAAGAACATTTTAGTTAATTCTAATGAAAACACATTGTTTTTTATCATTCGTATTGGAAACAACATTGTCATATGTCTTTTCTTGGATCTAAATAATACGAAACCTCGCTCAATGATTTGAAGTTAAAAACCTCATATATGGTAAAATAGTGACTTTTTCACGTTAATCATGTAGTTTGATATTACGTAAATATATTCATTTTTACCAATATTTCGATCCTATTTCATGTAGTATCACGATATGTGATTTGGCCTTCATATCTCAGAATGTCGCATTATATTGCATTTTAAGCAAGTTTTCTTGCATTTTGTTTCGTACGAAAAATCATCGAATTTATCAATATTTTGACGTTTATCATCCCCTTTCCTTTATGTGATTTAAACAAAACATCCTCGAATTAGGCAATATTTAGCGGTTTTTCACGTTTTTGTTAATTTTCAGTTTTTTGTTATTAATTCATTAAATATTCGATAAAAATGATGCAAACACATAATTGATTAGATAATAACCTTAAATACTTCATTTTCAATCATGTATTTGTTTCTCGTTAAAATACTGAGTAAGATATTGAAAAGGGGAGAAGTTCTGTTTTTATTGCATATATCGACGTTTCAGCCGGAATAGAGCGGTTTTACGTGTACATTTCCATCGGTAATATAAACGGAAAATCAATAACATTTTAGTTAATTCATGTGGAAACACATTGTTTTTTATCATCCGTATTGGAAACACATTGTTTTTTATCATTCGTATTAGAAACAACATTGTCATATGTCTTTTCTTGGATCTAAATAATACGAAACCTCGCTCTATGATTTGAAGTTAAAATCCTCAAATATGGTAAAATAGTGACTTTTTCACATTAATCATGTAGTTTGATATTACGTAAATATATTCATCTTTACCAATACTTCGATACTATTTCATGTAGTATCACGATATGTGATTTGGCGTTCAAATCTCAGAATTTCGCATAATATTGCATTTTAAGCAAGTTTTCTTGCATTTTGTTTCGTACGAAAAATCATCGAATTTAGCAATATTTTGACGTTTATCATCCCCTTTTCCTCTATGTGATTTAAACAAAATATCATCGAATTAGGCAATATTTTGCCGTTTTTCCACGTTTTTGTGAATTTTCAGTTTATAGGTATTAATTCATTATATATACGATAAAAATGATGCAAACACATAATTGATTAGATAATAACCTTAAATACTTCATTTTCAATCATCTATTTGTTTCTCGTTAAAATACTGAGTTAGATATTGAAAAGGGGAGAAGTTCGGTTTTTATTGCATATATCGACGTTTCAGCCGGATTAGAGCGGTTTTACGTGTACATCTTCCATCGGTAATATAAACAGAAAATCAAGAACATTTTAATTAATTCTATTGAAAACACATTGTTTTTTATCATTTGTATTGGAAACAACATTGTCATATGTCTTTTCTTGGATTTAAAAAATACGAAACATCGCTCTATGATTTGAAGGTAATATCCTCCAATATGGTAAAATAGTTACTTTTTTCACGTTAATTATGTAGTTTGATATTACGTAAATATATTCATTTTTACCAATATTTCGATACTATTTCATGTAGTATCACGATATGTGATTTGACCTTCATATCTCAGAATTTCGCATAATATTGCATTTGAAGCAAGTTTTCTTGCATTTTGTTTCGTACGAAAAATAATCGAATTTAGCAATATTTTAACGTTTATCATCCCCTTTTCCTTTATGTGATTTAAACAAAACATCATCGAATAAGGCAATATTTTGCCGTTTTTCCACGTTTTTGTGAATTTTCAGTTTATAGGTATTAATTCATTATGTATACGGTAAAAATGATGCAAACACATAATTGATTAGATAATAACCTTAAATACATCATTTTCAATCATCTATTTGTTTCTCGTTAAAATACTGAGTAAGATATTGAAAAGGGGAGAAGTTCGGTTTTTATTGCATATATCGACGTTTCAGCCGGATTAGAGCGGTTTTACGTGTACATCTTCCATCGGTAATATAAACGGAAAATCAAGAACATTTTAGTTAATTCTAATGAAAACACATTGTTTTTTATCATTCGTATTGGAAACACATTGTTTTTTATCATTCGTATTGGAAACAACATTGTCATATGTCTTTTTTTGGATCTAAATAATACGAAACCTCGCTCAATGATTTGAAGTTAATATCCTCAAATATGGAAAAATAGTGAATTTTCACGTTAATCATGTAGTTTGATATTACGTAAATATATTCATTTTTACCAATATTTCGATACTAATTCATGTAGTTTCACGGTATGTGATTTGGCCTTCAAATCTCAGAATATCACATAATATTGCATTTTAAGCAAGTTTTCTTGCATTTTGTTTCGTACGAAAAGTCATCGAATTTAGCAATATTTTGACGTTTTCGTCTACTTTTCCTTTATGTGATTTAAACAAAATATCATCGAATTAGGCAATATTTTGCCGTTTTTCCACGTTTTTGTGAATTTTCAGTTTATAGGTATTAATTCATTATATATACGATAAAAATGATGCAAAATAATAATTGATTAGATAATAACCTTAAATACTTCATTTTCAATCATCTATTTGTTTCTCGTTAAAATTCTGAATAAGATATTGAAAAGGGGAGAAGTTTGGTTTTTATTGCATATATCGACGTTTCAGCCGGATTAGAGCGGTTTTACGTGTACATCTTCCATCGGTAATATAAACGGAAAATCAAGAACATTTTAGTTAATTCTAATGAAAACACATTGTTTTTTATCATTCGTTTTGGAAACAACATTGTCATATGTCTTTTCTTGGATCTAAATAATACGAAACCTCGCTCTATGATTTGAAGTTAAAATCCTCAAATATGGTAAAATAGTGACTTTTGCACGTTAATCATGTAGTTTGATATTACGTAAATATATTCATTTTTACCAATACTTCGATACTATTTCATGTAGTATCACGATATGTGTTTTGGCGTTCAAATCTCAGAATTTCGCATAATATATCATTTTAAGCAAGTTTTCTTGCATTTTGTTGCGTACGAAAAATCATCGAATTTAGCAATATTTTGACGTTTATCATCCCCTTTTCCTCTATGTGATTTAAACAAAATATCATCGAATTAGACAATATTTTGCCGTTTTTCCACGTTTTTGTGAATTTTCAGTTTATAGGTATTAATTCATTATATATATGATAAAAATGATACAAACACATAATTGATTATATAATAACCTTAAATACTTCATTTTCAATCAACTATTTCTTTCTCGTTTAAATACTGAGTAAGATATTGAAAAGGGGAGGAGTTCTGTTTTTATTGCATATATCGACGTTCCAGCCGGAATAGAGATGTTTTCGTGTACATCTTCCATCGGTAATATAAACGGAAAATCAGGAATATTTTAGTTATTTCTAATGAAAACACATTGTTTTTATCATTTGTATTGGAAACAACATTGTCATATGTCTTTTCTTGGATCTAAATAGTACGAAACATCGCTCTATTTTTTGAAGTTAAAATCCTCAAATATGGTAAAATAGTTTCTTTTTTCACGTTAATCATGTAGTTTGATATTACGTATATATATAATAATTTTTATCAATATTTCGATACTATTTCATGTCGTATCACGATATGTGATTTGGCCTTCAAATCTCAGAATTTCGCATAATATTGCATTTTATGCAAGTTTTCTTGCATTTTGTTTCGTACGAAAAATCCTCGAATCAATATTCTGACGTGTATCATCCCCTTTTCCTCTATGTGATTTAAACAAAATATCATCGAATTAGGCAATATTTTGCCGTTTTTCCACGTTTTTGTGAATTTTCAGTTTATACGTATTAATTCATTATATTTACGATAAAAATGATGCAAACACATAATTGATTATATAATAACCTTAAATACTTCATTTTCAATCAACTATTTGTTTCTCGTTTAAATACTGAGTAAGATATTGAAAAGGGGAGGAGTTCTGTTTTTATTGCATATATCGACGTTCTAGCCGGAATAGAGATGTTTTCGTGTATATCTTCCATCGGTAATATAAACGGAAAATCAAGAACATTTTAATTAATTCTATTGAAAACACATTGTTTTTTATCATTTGTATTGGAAACAACATTGTCATATGTCTTTTCTTGGATTTAAAAAATTCGAAACATCGCTCTATGATTTGAAGGTAATATCCTCGAATATGGTAAAATAGTTACTTTTTCACGTTAATTATGTAGTTTGATATTACGTAAATATATTCATTTTTACCAATATTTCGATACTATTTCATGTAGTATCACGATATGTGATTTGACCTTCAAATCTCAGAATTTCGCATAATATTGCATTTGAAGCAAGTTTTCTTGCATTTTGTTTCGTACGAAAAATAATCGAATTTAGCAATATTTTAACGTTTATCATCCCCTTTTCCTTTATGTGATTTAAACAAAACATCATCGAATAAGGCAATATTTTGCCGTTTTTCCACGTTTTTGTGAATTTTCAGTTTATAGGTATTAATTCATTATATATACGGTAAAAATGATGCAAACACATAATTGATTAGATAATAACCTTAAATACATCATTTTCAATCATCTATTTGTTTCTCGTTAAAATACTGAGTAAGATATTGAAAAGGGGAGAAGTTCGGTTTTTATTGCATATATCGACGTTTCAGCCGGATTAGAGCGGTTTTACGTGTACATCTTCCATCGGTAATATAAACGGAAAATCAAGAACAGTTTTAGTTAATTCTAATGAAAACACATTGTTTTTTATCATTCGTATTGGAAACACATTGTTTTTTATCATTCGTATTGGAAACAACATTGTCATATGTCTTTTTTTGGATCTAAATAATACGAAACCTCGCTCAATGATTTGAAGTTAAAATCCTCAAATATGGAAAAATAGTGAATTTTCACGTTAATCATGTAGTTTGATATTACGTAAATATATTCATTTTTACCAATATTTCGATACTAATTCATGTAGTTTCACGGTATGTGATTTGGCCTTCAAATCTCAGAATATCGCATAATATTGCATTTTAAGCAAGTTTTCTTGTATTTTGTTTCGTACGAAAAGTCATCGAATTTAGCAATATTTTGACGTTTATCGTCTACTTTTCCTTTATGTGATTTAAACAAAATATCATCGAATTAGGCAATATTTTGCCGTTTTTCCACGTTTTTGTGAATTTTCAGTTTATAGGTATTAATTCATTATATATACGATAAAAATGATGCAAAATAATAATTGATTAGATAATAACCTTAAATACTTCATTTTCAATCATCTATTTGTTTCTCGTTAAAATTCTGAATAAGATATTGAAAAGGGGAGAAGTTTGGTTTTTATTGCATATATCGACGTTTCAGCCGGATTAGAGCGGTTTTACGTGTACATCTTCCATCGGTAATATAAACGGAAAATCAAGAACATTTTAGTTAATTCTAATGAAAACACATTGTTTTTTATCATTCGTTTTGGAAACAACATTGTCATATGTCTTTTCTTGGATCTAAATAATACGAAACCTCGCTCTATGATTTTAAGTTAAAATCCTCAAATATGGTAAAATAGTGACTTTTGCACGTTAATCATGTAGTTTGATATTACGTAAATATATTCATTTTTACCAATATTTCGATCCTATTTCATGTAGTATCACGATATGTGATTTGGCCTTCATATCTCAGAATGTCGCATAATATTGCATTTTAAGCAAGTTTTCTTGCATTTTGTTTCGTACGAAAAATCATCGAATTTATCAATATTTTGACGTTTATCATCCCCTTTCCTTTATGTGATTTAAACAAAACATCCTCGAATTAGGCAATATTTAGCGGTTTTTCACGTTTTTGTGAATTTTCAGTTTTTCGTTATTAATTCATTAAATATTCGATAAAAATGATGCAAACACATAATTGATTAGATAATAACCTTAAATACTTCATTTTCAATCATGTATTTGTTTCTCATTAAAATACTGAGTAAGATATTGAAAAGGGGAGAAGTTCTGTTTTTATTGCATATATCGACGTTTCAGCCGGAATAGAGCGGTTTTACGTGTACATTTCCATCGGTAATATAAACGGAAAATCAATAACATTTTAGTTAATTCATGTGGAAACACATTGTTTTTTATCATCCGTATTGGAAACACATTGTTTTTTATCATTCGTATTAGAAACAACATTGTCATATGTCTTTTCTTGGATCTAAATAATACGAAACCTCGCTCTATGATTTGAAGTTAAAATCCTCAAATATGGTAAAATAGTGACTTTTTCACGTTAATCATGTAGTTTGATATTACGTAAATATATTCATTTTTACCAATACTTCGATACTATTTCATGTAGTATCACGATATGTGTTTTGGCGTTCAAATCTCAGAAAATCGCATAATATATCATTTTAAGCAAGTTTTCTTGCATTTTATTGCGTACGAAAAATCATCGAATTTAGCAATATTTTGACGTTTATCATCCCCTTTTCCTCTATGTGATTTAAACAAAATATCATCGAATTAGACAATATTTTGCCGTTTTTCCACGTTTTTGTGAATTTTCAGTTTATAGGTATTAATTCATTATATATATGATAAAAATGATACAAACACATAATTGATTATAAAATAACCTTAAATACTTCATTTTCAATCAACTCTTTCTTTCTCGTTTAAATACTGAGTAAGATATTGAAAAGGGGAGGAGTTCTGTTTTTATTGCATATATCGACGTTCCAGCCGGAATAGAGATGTTTTCGTGTACATCTTCCATCGGTAATATAAACGGAAAATCAGGAATATTTTAGTTAATTCTAATGAAAACACATTGTTTTTATCATTTGTTTTGGAAACAACATTGTCATATGTCTTTTCTTGGATCTAAATAATACGAAACATCGCTCTATTTTTTGAAGTTAAAATCCTCAAATATGGTAAAATAGTTTCTTTTTTCACGTTAATCATGTAGTTTGATATTACGTATATATATATATTAATTTTTATCAATATTTCGATACTATTTCATGTAGTATCACGATATGTGATTTGGCCTTCAAATCTCAGAATTTCGCATAATATTGCATTTTATGCAAGTTTTCTTGCATTTTGTTTCGTACGAAAAATCCTCGAATCAATATTCTGACGTGTATCATCCCCTTTTCCTCTATGTGATTTAAACAAAATATCATCGAATTAGGCAATATTTTGCCGTTTTTCCACGTTTTTGTGAATTTTCAGTTTATACGTATTGTTTCATTATATTTACGATAAAAATTATGCAAACACATAATTGATTATATAATAACCTTAAATACTTCATTTTCAATCAACTATTTGTTTCTCGTTTAAATACTGAGTAAGATATTGAAAAGGGGAGGAGTTCTGTTTTTATTGCATATATCGACGTTCTAGCCGGAATAGAGATGTTTTCGTGTATATCTTCCATCGGTAATATAAACGGAAAATCAAGAACATTTTAGTTAATTCTAATGAAAACACATTGTTTTTTATCATTTGTATTGGAAAAACAGTGTCATATGTCATTTCTTGGATCTAAATAATACGAAACCTTGCTCTATGATTTGAAGTTAAAATCCTCAAATATGATTAAATAGTTAATTTTTTCACGTTTTTCATGTAGTTTGATATTACGTAAATATATTCATTTTTACCAATATTTCGATACTATTTCATCTAGTATCACGATATGTGATTTGGCCTTCATATCTCCGAATTTCGCATAATATTGCATTTTAAGCAAGTTTTCTTGCATTTTGTTTCGTATGAAAAATCATCGAATATAGCAATATTTTGACGTTTATCATCCCCATTTCCTTTATGTGATTTAAACAAAATATCATCGAATTAGGCAATATTTTGCCGTTTTTCCACGTTTTTGTGAATTTTCAGTTTATAGGTATTAATTCATTATATATACGATAAAAATGATGCAAAATAATAATTGATTAGATAATAACCTTAAATACTTCATTTTCAATCATCTATTTGTTTCTCGTTAAAATTCTGAATAAGATATTGAAAAGGGGAGATGTTCGGTTTTTATTGCATATATCGACGTTTCAGCCGGATTAGAGCGGTTTTACGTGTACATCTTCCATCGGTAATATAAACTGAAAATCAAGAACATTTTAGTTAATTCTATTGAAAACACAATGTTTTTTGTCATTCGTATTGGAAACAACATTGTCATATGTCTTTTCTTGGATCTAAATAATACGAAACCTCGCTCTATGATTTGAAGTTAAAATCCTCAAATATGGTAAAATAGTGACTTTTTCATGTTAATCATGTAGTTTGATATTACGTAAATTACGTACATTTTTACCAATATTTCGATACTATTTTATGTAGTATCACGATATGTGATTTGGCCTTCAATTCTCAGAATTTCGCATAATATTGCATTTTAAGCAAGTTTTCTTGCATTTTGTTTCGTACGAAAAATCATCGAATTTAGCAATATTTTGACGTTTATCATCCCCCTTTTCCTTTATGTGATTTAAACAAAACATCCTCGAATTAGGCAATATTTAGCGGTTTTTCACGTTTTTGGGAATTTTCAGTTATTTGTTATTAATTCATTAAATATACGATAAAAATGATGCAAACACATAATTGATTAGATAATAACCTTAAATACTTCATTTTCAATCATCTATTTGTTTCTCGTAAAATACTGAGTAAGATATTGAAAAGGGGAGAAGTTCTGTTTTTATTGCATATATCGTCGTTTCAGCCGGAATAGAGCGGTTTTACGTGTACATTTCCATCGGTAATATAAACGGAAAATCAATAACATTTTAGGTAATTCATATGGAAACACATTGTTTTTTATCATCCGTATTGGAAACACCTTGTTTTTTATCAATCGTATTGGAAACAACATTGTCATATGTCTTTTCTTGGATCTAAATAATACGAAACCTCGTTCTATGATTTGAAGTTAAAATCCTCAAATATGGTAAAATAGTCACTTTTTCACGTTAATCATGTAGTTTGATATTACGTAAATATATTCATTTTTACCAATACTTCGATACTATTTCATGTAGTATCACGATATGTGATTTGGCGTTCAAATCTCAGAATTTCGCATAATATTGCATTTTAAGCAAGATTTCTTGCATTTTGATTCGTACGAAAAATCATCGAATTTAGCAATATTTTGACGTTTATCATCCCCTTTTCCTTTATGTTATTTAAACAAAACATCATCGAATAAGGCAATATTTTGCCGTTTTTCCACGTTTTTGTGAATTTTCAGTTTATAGGTATTAATTCATTATATATACGGTAAAAATGATGCAAACACATAATTGATTAGATAATAACCTTAAATACATCATTTTCAATCATCTATTTGTTTCTCGTTAAAATACTGAGTAAGATATTGAAAAGGGGAGAAGTTCGGTTTTTATTGCATATATTGACGTTTCAGCCGGATTAGAGCGGTTTTACGTGTACATCTTGCATTGGTAATATAAACAGAAAATCAAGAACATTTTAATTAATTCTATTGAAAACACATTGTTTTTTATCATTTGCATTGGAAACAACATTGTCATATGTCTTTTCTTGGATTTAAAAAATACGAAACATCGCTCTATGATTTGAAGGTAATATCCTCATATATGGTAAAATAGTTACTTTTTCACGTTAATCATGTAGTTTGATATTACGTAAATATATAAATTTTTACCAATATTTTGATACTATTTCATGTAGTATCACGATATGTGATTTGACCTTCAAATCTCAGAATTTCGCATAATATTGCATTTTAAGCAAGTTTTCTTGCATTTTGTTTCGTACGAAAAATCATCGAATTTAGCAATATTTTGACGTTTATCGTCTCCTTTTTCTTTATGTGATTTAAACAAAACATCATCGAATAAGGCAATATTTTGCCGTTTTTCCACGTTTTTGTGAATTTTCAGTTTATAGGTATTAATTCATTATATATACGGTAAAAATGATGCAAACACATAATTGATTAGATAATAACCTTAAATACATCATTTTCAACCATCTATTTGTTTCTCGTTAAAATACAGAGTAAGATATTGAAAAGGGGAGAAGTTCGGTTTTTATTGCATATATTGACGTTTCAGCCGGATTAGAGCGGTTTTACGTGTACATCTTCCATCGGTAATATAAACGGAAAATCAAGAACATTTTAGTTAATTCTAATGAAAACACATTATTTTTTATCATTCGTATTGGAAACACATTGTTTTTTATCATTCGTATTGAAAACAACATTGTCATATGTCTTTTCTTGGATCTAAATAATACGAAACCTCGCTCAATGATTTGAAGTTAAAATCCTTAAATATGGTAAAATAGTGAATTTTCACGTTAATCATGTAGTTTGATATTACGTAAATATATTCATTTTTACCAATATTTCGATACTAATTCATGTAGTTTCACGGTATGTGATTTGGCCTTCAAATCTCAGAATATCGCATAATATTGCATTATAAGCAAGTTTTCTTCCATTTTGTTTCGTACGAAAAATCATCGAATTTAGCAATATTTTGACGTTTATCGTCTACTATTCCTTTTTGTGATTTAAACAAAATATCATCGAATTAGGCAATATTTTGCCGTTTTTCCACGTTTTTGTGAATTTTCAGTTTATAGGTATTAATTCATTATATATACAATAAAAAAGATGCAAACACATAATTGATTAGATAATAACCTTAAATACTTCATTTTCAATCATCTATTTGTTTCTTGTTAAAATTCTGAATAAGATATTGAAAAGGGGAGAAGTTCGGATTTTATTGAATATATCGACGTTTCATCCGGATTAGAGCGGTTTTTCGTGTACATCTTCCATCGGTAATATACACGGAAAATCAATAACATTTTAGTTAATTCTAATGAAAACACATTGTTTTTTATCATTTGTTTTGGAAACAACATTGTCATATGTCTTTTCTTGGATTTAAAAAATACGAAACATCGCTCTATGATTTGAAGGTAATATCCTCAAATATGGTAAAATAGTTACTTTTTTCACGTTAATCATGTAGTTTGATATTACGTAAATATATTCATTTTTACCAATATTTCGATACTATTTCATGTAGTATCACGATATGTGATTTGACCTTCAAATATCAGAATTTCGCATAATATTGCATTTTAAGCAAGTTTTGTTGCATTTTGTTTCGTACGAAAAATCATCGAATTTAGCAATATTTTGACGTTTATCGTCTACTTTTCCTTTATGTGATTTAAACAAAATATCATCGAATTAGGCAATATTTTGCCATTTTTCCACGTTTTTGTGAATTTTCAGTTTATAGGTATTAATTCATTATATATACGATAAAAAAGATGCAAACACATAATTGATTAGATAATAACCTTAAATACTTCATTTTCAATCATCTATTTGTTTCTTGTTAAAATTCTGAATAAGATATTGAATAGGGGAGAAGTTCGGTTTTTATTGCATATATCGACGTTTCAGCCGGATTAGAGCGGTTTTTCGTGTACATCTTCCATCGGTAATATACACGGAAAATCAATAACATTTTAGTTAATTCTAATGAAAACACATTGTTTTTTATCATTTGTTTTGGAAACAACATTGTCATATGTCTTTTCTCGGATCTAAATAATACAAAACCTCGCTCTGTGATTTGAAGTTAAAATCCTCAAATATGGTTAAATAGTTAATTTTTTCACGTTTTTCATGTAGTTTGATATTACGTAAATATATTCATTTTTACCAATATTTCGATACAATTTCATGTAGTATCACGTTATGTGATTTGGCCTTCAAATCTCAGAATTTCGCATAACATTGCATTTAAAGCAAGTTTTCTTACATTTTGTTTCGCACGAAAAATCATCGAATTTAGCAATATTTTGACGTTTATCATCTCCTTTTCCTTTATGTGATTTAAACAAAATATCATCGAATTAGGCAATAATTTGCCGTTTTTCCACGTTTTTGTGAAATTTCAGTCTATTGGTATTAATTCATTATATATACGATAAAAATGATGCAAACACACAATTGATTAGATAATAACCTTAAATACTTCATTTTCAATCATCTATTTGTTTCTTGTTAAAATACTGAGTAAGATATTGAAAAGCGGAGAAGTTCGGTTTTTATTGCATATATCGACGTTTCAGCCGGATTAGAGCGGTTTTACGTGTACATCTTCCATCGGTAATTTAAACGGAAAATCAAGAACATTTTAGTTAATTCTAATGAAAACACATTGTTTTTTATCATTTGTATTGGAAACAACATTGTCATATGTCTTTTCTTGGATCTAAATAATACGAAGCCTCGCTCTATGATTTGAAGTTAAAATCCTCAAATATGGTTATATAGTGACTTTTTTCACGTTTTTCATGTAGTTTGTTATTACGTAAATATATTCATTTTTACCAATATTTCGATACTATTTCATGTGGTATCACGATATGTGATTTGGCCTTCAAATTTCAGAATTTCGCATAATATTGCATTTTAAGCAAGTTTTCTTGCATTTTGTTTCGTACGAAAAATCATCGAATTTAGCAATATTTTGACGTTTATCGTCTCCTTTTCCTTTATGTGATTTAAACAAAATATCATCGAATTAGGCAATATTTTGCCGTTTTTCCACGTTTTTGTGAATTTTCAGTTTATAGGTAATAATTCATTATATATACGATAAAAATGATGCAAAATAATAATTGATTAGATAATGACCTTAAATACTTCATTTTCAATCATCTATTTGTTTCTCGTTAAAATTCTGAATGAGATATTGAAAAGGGAAGAAGTTCGGTTTTTATTGCATATATCGACGTTTAAGCCGGATTAGAGAGGTTTTACGTGAACATCTTCAATCGGTAATATAAACGGAAAATCAAGAACATTTTAGTTAATTCTAATGAAAACACATTGTTTTTTATCATTCGTATTAGAAACAACATTGTCATATGTCTTTTCTTGGATCTAAATAATACGAAACCTCGCTCTATGATTTGAAGTTAAAATCCTCAAATATGGTAAAATAGTGACTTTTTCACGTTAATCATGTAGTTTGATATTACATAAATATATTAATTTTTACCAATATTTCGATCCTATTTCATGTAGTATCACGATATGTGATTTGGCCTTCATATCTCAGAATGTCGCATAATATTGCATTTTAAGCAAGTTTTCTTGCATTTTGTTTCGTACG
Organism: Procambarus clarkii; assembly: GCF_040958095.1. NCBI lineage: Eukaryota > Metazoa > Arthropoda > Malacostraca > Decapoda > Cambaridae > Procambarus > Procambarus clarkii. Next base: position 31,396,497 of record NC_091218.1, on the reverse strand, counting down.
AAAAATCATCGAATTTAGCAATATTTTGACGTTTATCATCCCCTTTTCCTTTATGTGATTTAAACAAAACATCCTCGAATTAGGCAATATTTAGCGGTTTTTCACGTTTTTGTGAATTTTCAGTTATTTGTTAATAATTCATTAAATATTCGATAAAAATGATGCAAACACATTATTGATTTGATAATAACTTTAAATACTTCATTTTCAATCATCTATTTGTTTCTCGTTAAAATACTGAGTAAGATATTGAAAAGGGGAGAAGTCCTGTTTTTATTGCATATATCGACGTTTCAGCCGGAATAGAGCGGTTTTACGTGTACATTTCCATCGGTAATATAAACGGAAAATCAATAACATTTTAGTTAATTCATATGGAAACACATTGTTTTTTATCATTCGTATTGGAAACACATTGTTTTTTATCATTCGTATTGGAAACAACATTGTCATATGTCTTTTCTTGGATCTAAATAATACGATACCTCGCTCTATGATTTGAAGTTAAAATCCTCAAATATGGTAAAATAGTGACTTTTTCACGTTAATCATGTAGTTTGATATTACGTAAATTACGTACACTTTTACCAATATTTCGATACTATTTTATGTAGTATCACGATATGTGATTTGGCCTTCAATTCTCAGAATTTCGCATAATATTGCATTTTAAGCAAGTTTTCTTGCATTTTGTTTCGTACGAAAAATCATCGAATTTAGCAATATTTTGACGTTTATCATCCCCCTTTTCCTTTATGTGATTTAAACAAAACATCCTCGAATTAGGCAATATTTAGCGGTTTTTCACGTTTTTGGGAATTTTCAGTTATTTGTTATTAATTCATTAAATATACGATAAAAATGATGCAAACACATAATTGATTAGATAATAACCTTAAATACTTCATTTTCAATCATCTATTTGTTTCTCGTAAAATACTGAGTAAGATATTGAAAAGGGGAGAAGTTCTGTTTTTATTGCATATATCGTCGTTTCAGCCGGAATAGAGCGGTTTTACGTGTACATTTCCATGGTAATATAAACGGAAAATCAATAACATTTTAGGTAATTCATATGGAAACACATTGTTTTTTATCATCCGTATTGGAAACACCTTGTTTTTTATCATTCGTATTGGAAACAACATTGTCATATGTCTTTTCTTGGATCTAAATAATACGAAACCTCGCTCTATGATTTGAAGTTAAAATCCTCAAATATGGTAAAATAGTCACTTTTTCACGTTAATCATGTAGTTTGATATTACGTAAATATATTCATTTTTACCAATACTTCGATACTATTTCATGTAGTATCACGATATGTGATTTGGCGTTCAAATCTCAGAATTTCGCATAATATTGCATTTTAAGCAAGATTTCTTGCATTTTGATTCGTACGAAAAATCATCGAATTTAGCAATATTTTGACGTTTATCATCCCCTTTTCCTTTATGTTATTTAAACAAAACATCATCGAATAAGGCAATATTTTGCCGTTTTTCCACGTTTTTGTGAATTTTCAGTTTATAGGTATTAATTCATTATATATACGGTAAAAATGATGCAAACACATAATTGATTAGATAATAACCTTAAATACATCATTTTCAATCATCTATTTGTTTCTCGTTAAAATACTTAGTAAGATATTGAAAAGGGGAGAAGTTCGGTTTTTATTGCATATATTGACGTTTCAGCCGGATTAGAGCGGTTTTACGTGTACATCTTGCATTGGTAATATAAACAGAAAATCAAGAACATTTTAATTAATTCTATTGAAAACACATTGTTTTTTATCATTTGCATTGGAAACAACATTGTCATATGTCTTTTCTTGGATTTAAAAAATACGAAACATCGCTCTATGATTTGAAGGTAATATCCTCATATATGGTAAAATAGTTACTTTTTCACGTTAATCATGTAGTTTGATATTACGTAAATATATAAATTTTTACCAATATTTTGATACTATTTCATGTAGTATCACGATATGTGATTTGACCTTCAAATCTCAGAATTTCGCATAATATTGCATTTTAAGCAAGTTTTCTTGCATTTTGTTTCGTACGAAAAATCATCGAATTTAGCAATATTTTGACGTTTATCGTCTCCTTTTTCTTTATGTGATTTAAACAAAACATCATCGAATAAGGCAATATTTTGCCGTTTTTCCACGTTTTTGTGAATTTTCAGTTTATAGGTATTAATTCATTATATATACGGTAAAAATGATGCAAACACATAATTGATTAGATAATAACCTTAAATACATCATTTTCAACCATCTATTTGTTTCTCGTTAAAATACAGAGTAAGATATTGAAAAGGGGAGAAGTTCGGTTTTTGTTGCATATATTGACGTTTCAGCCGGACTAGAGCGGTTTTACGTGTACATCTTCCATCGGTAATATAAACGGAAAATCAAGAACATTTTAGTTAATTCTAATGAAAACACATTGTTTTTTATCATTCGTATTGGAAACACATTGTTTTTTATCATTCGTATTGAAAACAACATTGTCATATGTCTTTTCTTGGATCTAAATAATACGAAACCTCGCTCAATGATTTGAAGTTAAAATCCTTAAATATGGTAAAATAGTGAATTTTCACGTTAATCATGTAGTTTGATATTACGTAAATATATTCATTTTTACCAATATTTCGATACTAATTCATGTAGTTTCACGGTATGTGATTTGGCCTTCAAATCTCAGAATATCGCATAATATTGCATTATAAGCAAGTTTTCTTCCATTTTGTTTCGTACGAAAAATCATCGAATTTAGCAATATTTTGACGTTTATCGTCTACTATTCCTTTTTGTGATTTAAACAAAATATCATCGAATTAGGCAATATTTTGCCGTTTTTCCACGTTTTTGTGAATTTTCAGTTTATAGGTATTAATTCATTATATATACAATAAAAAAGATGCAAACACATAATTGATTAGATAATAACCTTAAATACTTCATTTTCAATCATCTATTTGTTTCTTGTTAAAATTCTGAATAAGATATTGAAAAGGGGAGAAGTTCGGATTTTATTGAATATATCGACGTTTCATCCGGATTAGAGCGGTTTTTCGTGTACATCTTCCATCGGTAATATACACGGAAAATCAATAACATTTTAGTTAATTCTAATGAAAACACATTGTTTTTTATCATTTGTTTTGGAAACAACATTGTCATATGTCTTTTCTTGGATTTAAAAAATACGAAACATCGCTCTATGATTTGAAGGTAATATCCTCAAATATGGTAAAATAGTTACTTTTTTCACGTTAATCATGTAGTTTGATATTACGTAAATATATTCATTTTTACCAATATTTCGATACTATTTCATGTAGTATCACGATATGTGATTTGACCTTCAAATATCAGAATTTCGCATAATATTGCATTTTAAGCAAGTTTTGTTGCATTTTGTTTCGTACGAAAAATCATCGAATTTAGCAATATTTTGACGTTTATCGTCTACTTTTCCTTTATGTGATTTAAACAAAATATCATCGAATTAGGCAATATTTTGCCATTTTTCCACGTTTTTGTGAATTTTCAGTTTATAGGTATTAATTCATTATATATACGATAAAAAAGATGCAAACACATAATTGATTAGATAATAACCTTAAATACTTCATTTTCAATCATCTATTTGTTTCTTGTTAAAATTCTGAATAAGATATTGAATAGGGGAGAAGTTCGGTTTTTATTGCATATATCGACGTTTCAGCCGGATTAGAGCGGTTTTTCGTGTACATCTTCCATCGGTAATATACACGGAAAATCAATAACATTTTAGTTAATTCTAATGAAAACACATTGTTTTTTATCATTTGTTTTGGAAACAACATTGTCATATGTCTTTTCTCGGATCTAAATAATACAAAACCTCGCTCTGTGATTTGAAGTTAAAATCCTCAAATATGGTTAAATAGTTAATTTTTTCACGTTTTTCATGTAGTTTGATATTACGTAAATATATTCATTTTTACCAATATTTCGATACTATTTCATGTAGTATCACGATATGTGATTTGGCCTTCAAATCTCAGAATTTCGCATAACATTGCATTTAAAGCAAGTTTTCTTACATTTTGTTTCGCACGAAAAATCATCGAATTTAGCAATATTTTGACGTTTATCATCTCCTTTTCCTTTATGTGATTTAAACAAAATATCATCGAATTAGGCAATAATTTGCCGTTTTTCCACGTTTTTGTGAAATTTCAGTCTATTGGTATTAATTCATTATATATACGATAAAAATGATGCAAACACACAATTGATTAGATAATAACCTTAAATACTTCATTTTCAATCATCTATTTGTTTCTTGTTAAAATACTGAGTAAGATATTAAAAAGCGGAGAAGTTCGGTTTTTATTGCATATATCGACGTTTCAGCCGGATTAGAGCGGTTTTACGTGTACATCTTCCATCGGTAATTTAAATGGAAAATCAAGAACATTTTAGTTAATTCTAATGAAAACACATTGTTTTTTATCATTTGTATTGGAAACAACATTGTCATATGTCTTTTCTTGGATCTAAATAATACGAAGCCTCGCTCTATGATTTGAAGTTAAAATCCTCAAATATGGTTATATAGTGACTTTTTTCACGTTTTTCATGTAGTTTGTTATTACGTAAATATATTCATTTTTACCAATATTTCGATACTATTTCATGTAGTATCACGATATGTGATTTGGCTTCAAATTTCAGAATTTCGCATAATATTGCATTTTAAGCAAGTTTTCTTGCATTTTGTTTCGTACGAAAAATCATCGAATTTAGCAATATTTTGACGTTTATCGTCTCCTTTTCCTTTATTTGATTTAAACAAAATATCATCGAATTAGGCAATATTTTGCCGTTTTTCCACGTTTTTGTGAATTTTCAGTTTATAGGTAATAATTCATTATATATACGATAAAAATGATGCAAAATAATAATTGATTAGATAATGACCTTAAATACTTCATTTTCAATCATCTATTTGTTTCTCGTTAAAATTCTGAATGAGATATTGAAAAGGGAAGAAGTTCGGTTTTTATTGCATATATCGACGTTTAAGCCGGATTAGAGCGGTTTTACGTGAACATCTTCAATCGGTAATATAAACGGAAAATCAAGAACATTTTAGTTAATTCTAATGAAAACACATTGTTTTTTATCATTCGTATTAGAAACAACATTGTCATATGTCTTTTCTTGGATCTAAATAATACGAAACCTCGCTCTATGATTTGAAGTTAAAATCCTCAAATATGGTAAAATAGTGACTTTTTCACGTTAATCATGGAGTTTGATATTACATAAATATATTCATTTTTACCAATATTTCGATCCTATTTCATGTAGTATCACGATATGTGATTTGGCCTTCATATCTCAGAATGTCGCATAATATTGCATTTTAAGCAAGTTTTCTTGCATTTTGTTTCGTACGAAAAATCATCGAATTTAGCAATATTTTGACGTTTATCATCCCCTTTCCTTTATGTGATTTAAACAAAACATCCTCGAATTAGGCAATATTTAGCGGTTTTTCACGTTTTTGTGAATTTTCAGTTATTTGTTAATAATTCATTAAATATTCGATAAAAATGATGCAAACACATAATTGATTTGATAATAACTTTAAATACTTCATTTTCAATCATCTATTTGTTTCTCGTTAAAATACTGAGTAAGATATTGAAAAGGGGAGAAGTCCTGTTTTTATTGCATATATCGAGGTTTCAGCCGGAATAGAGCGGTTTTACGTGTACATTTCCATCGGTAATATAAACGGAAAATCAATAACATTTTAGTTAATTCATATGGAAACACATTGTTTTTTATCATCCGTATTGGAAACACATTGTTTTTTATCATTCGTATTGGAAACAACATTGTCATATGTCTTTTCTTGGATCTAAATAATACGAAACCTCGCTCTATGATTTGAAGTTAAAATCCTCAAATATGTTAAAATAGTCACTTTTTCACGTTAATCATGTAGTTTGATATTACGTAAATATATTCATTTTTACCAATACTTCGATACTATTTCATGTAGTATCACGATATGTGATTTGGCGTTCAAATCTCAGAATTTCGCATAATATTGCATTTTAAGCAAGTTTTCTTGCATTTTGATTCGTACGAAAAATCATCGAATTTAGCAATATTTTGACGTTTATCATCCCCTTTTCCTTTATGTGATTTAAACAAAACATCATCGAATAAGGCAATATTTTGCCGTTTTTCCACGTTTTTGTGAAATTTCAGTTTATAGGTATTAATTCATTATATATACGGTAAAAATGATGCAAACACATAATTGATTAGATAATAACCTTAAATACACCATTTTCAATCATCTATTTGTTTCTCGTTAAAATACTGAGTAAGATATTGAAAAGGGGAGAAGGTCGGTTTTTATTGCATATATTGACGTTTCAGCCGGATTAGAGCGGTTTTACGTGTACATCTTCCATCGGTAATATTAACAGAAAATCAAGAACATTTTAGTTAATTCTATTTAAAACACATTGTTTTTTATCATTTGTATTGGAAACAACATTGTCATATGTCTTTTCTTGGATTTAAAAAACACGAAACATCGCTCTATGATTTGAAGGTAATATCCTCAAATATGGTAAAATAGTTACTTTTTTCACGTGAATCATGTAGTTTGATATTACGTAAATATATTCATTTTTACCAATATTTTGATACTATTTCATGTAGTATCACGATATGTGATTTGACCTTCAAATCTCAGAATTTCGCATAATATTTCATTTTAAACAAGTTTTCTTGCATTTTGTTTCGTACGAAAAATCATCGAATTTAGCAATATTTTGACGTTTATCATCCCTTTTTCCTTTATGTGATTTAAACAAAACATCATCGAATAAGGCAATATTTTGCCGTTTTTCCTCGTTTTTGTGAATTTTCAGTTTAAAGGTATTAATTCATTATATATACGGTAAAAATGATGCAAACACATAATTGATTAGATAATAACCTTAAATACATCATTTTCAATCATCTATTTGTTTCTCGTTAAAATACTGAGTAAGATATTGAAAAGGGGAGAAGTTCGGTTTTTATTGCATATAACGACGTTTCAGCCGGATTAGAGCGGTTTTACGTGTACATCTTCCATCGGTAATATAAACGGAAAATCAAGAACATTTTAGATAATTCTAATGAAAACACATTGTTTTTTATCATTCGTATTGGAAACACATTCTTTTTTATCATTCGTATTGGAAACAACATTGCCATATGTCTCTTCTTGGATCTAAATAATACGAAACCTCGCTCAATGATTTGAAGTTAAAATCCTTAAATATGGTAAAATAGTGAATTTTCACGCTAATCATGTAGTTTGATATTACGTAAATATATTCATTTTTACCAATATTTCGATACTAATTCATGTATTTTCACGGTATGTGATTTGGCCTTCAAATCTCAGAATATCGCATAATATTGCATTATAAGCAAGTTTTCTTGCATTTTGTTTCGTACGAAAAATCATCGAATTTAGCAATATTTTGAAGTTTATCGTCTACTTTTCCTTTATGTGATTTAAACAAAATATCATCGAATTAGGCAATATTTTGCCGTTTTTCCACGTTTTTGTGAATTTTCAGTTTATAGGTATTAATTCATTATATATACAATAAAAAAGATGCAAAAACATAATTGATTAGATAATAACCTTAAATACTTCATTTTCAATCATCTATTTGTTTCTTGTTAAAATTCTGAATAAGATATTGAAAAGGGGAGAAGTTCGGTTTTTATTGCATATATCGACGTTTCAGCCGGATTAGAGCGGTTTTTCGTGTACATCTTCCATCGGTAATATACACGGAAAATCAATAACATTTTAGTTAATTCATATGGAAACACATTGTTTTTTATCATTCGTATTGGAAACACATTGTTTTTTATCATTCGTATTGGAAACAACATTGTCATATGTCTTTTCTTGGATCTAAATAATACGAAACCTCGCTCAATGATTTGAAGTTAAAATCCTTAAATATGGTAAAATAGTGAATTTTCACGTTAATCATGTAGTTTGATATTACGTAAATATATTCATTTTTTCCAATATTTCGATACTAATTCATGTAGTTTCACGGTATGTGATTTGGCCTTCAAATCTCAGAATATCGCATAATATTGCATTATAAGCAAGTTTTCTTGCATTTTGTTTCGTACGAAAAATCATCGAATTTAGCAATATTTTGACGTTTATCGTCTACTTTTCCTTTATGTGATTTAAACAAAATATCATCGAATTAGGCAATATTTTGCCGTTTTTCCACGTTTTTGTGAATTTTCAGTTTATAGTTATTAATTCATTATATATACAATAAAAAAGATGCAAACACATAATTGATTAGATAATAACCTTAAATACTTCATTTTCAATCATCTATTTGTTTCTTGTTAAAATTCTGAATAAGATATTGAAAAGGGGAGAAGTTCGGTTTTTATTGCATATATCGACGTTTCAGCCGGATTAGAGCGGTTTTTCGTGTACATCTTCCATCGGTAATATACACGGAAAATCAATAACATTTTAGTTAATTCTAATGAAAACACATTGTTTTTTACCATTTGTTTTGGAAACCACATTGTCATATGTTTTTTCTTGGATTTAAAAAATACGAAACATCGCTCTATGATTTGAAGGTAATATCCTCAAATATGGTAAAATAGTTACTTTTTTCACGTTAATCATGTAGTTTGATATTACGTAAATATATTCATTTTTACCAATATTTCGATTCTATTTCATGTAGTATCACGATATGTGATTTGACCTTCAAATATCAGAATTTCGCATAATATTGCATTTTAAGCAAGTTTTCTTGCATTTTGTTTCGTACGAAAAATCATCGAATTTAGCAATATTTTGACGTTTATCATCCCCTTTTCCTTATGTGATTTAAACAAAACATCATCGAATAAGGCAATATTTTGCCGTTTTTCCACGTTTTTGTGAATTTTCAGTTTATAGGTATTAATTCATTATATATACGGTAAAAATGATGCAAACACATAATTGATTAGATAATAACCTTAAATACATCATTTTCAATCATCTATTTGTTTCTCGTTAAAATACTGAGTAAGATATTGAAAAGGGGAGATGTTCGGTTTTTATTGCATATATCGACGTTTCAGCCGGATTAGAGCGGTTTTACGTGTATATCTTCCATCGGTAATATACACGGAAAATCAAGAACATTTTAGTTAATTCTAATGAAAACACATTGTTTTTTATCATTCGTATTGGAAACACATTGTTTTTTATCATTCGTATTGGAAACAACATTGTCATATGTTTTTTCTTGGATCTAAATAATACGAAACCTCGCTCAATGATTTGAAGTTAAAATCCTTAAATATGGTAAAATAGTAAATTTTCACGTTAATCATGTAGTTTGATATTACGTAAATATATTCATTTTTACCAATATTTCGATACTAATTCATGTAGTTTTACGGTATGTGATTTGTCCTTCAAATCTCAGAATATCGCATAATATTGCATTATAAGCAAGTTTTCTTGCATTTTGTTTAATACGAAAAATCATCGAATTTAGCAATATTTTGACGTTTATCGTCTACTTTTCCTTTATGTGATTTAAACAAAATATCATCGAATTAGGCAATAATTTGCCGTTTTTCCACGTTTTTGTGAAATTTCAGTCTATGGGTATTAATTCATTATATATACGATAAAAATGATGCAAACACATAATTGATTAGATAATAACCTTAAATATTTCATTTTCAATCAAATATTTGTTTCTTGTTAAAATTCTGAATAAGATATTGAATAGGGGAGAAGTTCGGTTTTTATTGCATATATCGACGTTTCAGCCGGATTAGAGCGGTTTTTCGTGTACATCTTCCATCGGTAATATACACGGAAAATCAATAACATTTTAGTTAATTCTAATGAAAACACATTGTTTTTTATCATTTGTTTTGGAAACAACATTGTCATATGTCTTTTCTCGGATCTAAATAATACGAAACCTCGCTCTGTGATTTGAAGTTAAAATCCTCAAATATGGTTAAATAGTTAATTTTTTCACGTTTGTCAGGTAGTTTGATATTACGTAAATATATTCATTTTTACCAATATTTCGATACTATTTCATGTAGTATCACGATATGTGATTTGGCCTTCAAATATCAGAATTTCGCATAACATTGCATTTAAAGCAAGTTTTCTTACATTTTGTTTCGCACGAAAAATCATCGAATTTAGCAATATTTTGACGTTTATCATCTCCTTTTCCTTTATGTGATTTAAACAAAATATCATCGAATTAGGCAATAATTTGCCGTTTTTCCACGTTTTTGTGAAATTTCAGTCTATGGGTATTAATTCATTATATATACGATAAAAATGATGCAAACACACAATTGATTAGATAATAACCTTAAATACTTCATTTTCAATCATCTATTTGTTTCTTGTTAAAATACTGAGTAAGATATTGAAAAGCGGAGAAGTTCGGTTTTTATTGCATATATCGACGTTTCAGCCGGAATAGAGCGGTTTTACGTGTACATTTCCATCGGTAATATAAACGGAAAATCAATAACATTTTAGTTAATTCATATGGAAACACATTGTTTTTTATCATCCGTATTGGAAACACATTGTTTTTTATCATTCGTATTGGAAACAACATTGTCATATGTCTTTTCTTGGATCTAAATAATACGAAACCTCGCTCTATGATTTGAAGTTAAAATCCTCAAATATGTTAAAATAGTCACTTTTTCACGTTAATCATGTAGTTTGATATTACGTAAATATATTCATTTTTACCAATACTTCGATACTATTTCATGTAGTATCACGATATGTGATTTGGCGTTCAAATCTCAGAATTTCGCATAATATTGCATTTTAAGCAAGTTTTCTTGCATTTTGATTCGTACGAAAAATCATCGAATTTAGCAATATTTTGACGTTTATCATCCCCTTTTCCTTTATGTGATTTAAACAAAACATCATCGAATAAGGCAATATTTTGCCGTTTTTCCACGTTTTTGTGAAATTTCAGTTTATAGGTATTAATTCATTATATATACGGTAAAAATGATGCAAACACATAATTGATTAGATAATAACCTTAAATAAACCATTTTCAATCATCTATTTGTTTCTCGTTAAAATACTGAGTAAGATATTGAAAAGGGGAGAAGGTCGGTTTTTATTGCATATATTGACGTTTCAGCCGGATTAGAGCGGTTTTACGTGTACATCTTCCATCGGTAATATTAACAGAAAATCAAGAACATTTTAGTTAATTCTATTTAAAACACATTGTTTTTTATCATTTGTATTGGAAACAACATTGTCATATGTCTTTTCTTGGATTAAAAAAACACGAAACATCGCTCTATGATTTGAAGGTAATATCCTCAAATATGGTAAAATAGTTACTTTTTTCACGTGAATCATGTAGTTTGATATTACGTAAATATATTCATTTTTACCAATATTTTGATACTATTTCATGTAGTATCACGATATGTGATTTGACCTTCAAATCTCAGAATTTCGCATAATATTTCATTTTAAACAAGTTTTCTTGCATTTTGTTTCGTACGAAAAATCATCGAATTTAGCAATATTTTGACGTTTATCATCCCTTTTTCCTTTATGTGATTTAAACAAAACATCATCGAATAAGGCAATATTTTGCCGTTTTTCCTCGTTTTTGTGAATTTTCAGTTTATAGGTATTAATTCATTATATATACGGTAAAAATGATGCAAACACATAATTGATTAGATAATAACCTTAAATACATCATTTTCAATCATCTATTTGTTTCTCGTTAAAATACTGAGTAAGATATTGAAAAGGGGAGAAGTTCGGTTTTTATTGCATATATTGACGTTTCAGCCGGATTAGAGCGGTTTTACGTATACATCTTGCATTGGTAATATAAACAGAAAATCAAGAACATTTTAATTAATTCTATTGAAAACACATTGTTTTTTATCATTTGCATTGGAAACAACATTGTCATATGTCTTTTCTTGGATTTAAAAAATACGAAACATCGCTCTATGATTTGAAGGTAATATCCTCATATATGGTAAAATAGTTACTTTTTCACGTTAATCATGTAGTTTGATATTACGTAAATATATAAATTTTTACCAATATTTTGATACTATTTCATGTAGTATCACGATATGTGATTTGACCTTCAAATCTCAGAATTTCGCATAATATTGCATTTTAAGCAAGTTTTCTTGCATTTTGTTTCGTACGAAAAATCATCGAATTTAGCAATATTTTGACGTTTATCGTCTCCTTTTTCTTTATGTGATTTAAACAAAACATCATCGAATAAGGCAATATTTTGCCGTTTTTCCACGTTTTTGTGAATTTTCAGTTTATAGGTATTAATTCATTATATATACGGTAAAAATGATGCAAACACATAATTGATTAGATAATAACCTTAAATACATCATTTTCAACCATCTATTTGTTTCTCGTTAAAATACAGAGTATGATATTGAAAAGGGGAGAAGTTCGGTTTTTGTTGCATATATTGACGTTTCAGCCGGATTAGAGCGGTTTTACGTGTACATCTTCCATCGGTAATATAAACGGAAAATCAAGAACATTTTAGTTAATTCTAATGAAAACACATTGTTTTTTATCATTCGTATTGGAAACACATTGTTTTTTATCATTCGTATTGAAAACAACATTGTCATATGTCTTTTCTTGGATCTAAATAATACGAAACCTCGCTCAATGATTTGAAGTTAAAATCCTTAAATATGGTAAAATAGTGAATTTTCACGTTAATCATGTAGTTTGATATTACGTAAATATATTCATTTTTACCAATATTTCGATACTAATTCATGTAGTTTCACGGTATGTGATTTGGCCTTCAAATCTCAGAATATCGCATAATATTGCATTATAAGCAAGTTTTCTTCCATTTTGTTTCGTACGAAAAATCATCGAATTTAGCAATATTTTGACGTTTATCGTCTACTATTCCTTTTTGTGATTTAAACAAAATATCATCGAATTAGGCAATATTTTGCCGTTTTTCCACGTTTTTGTGAATTTTCAGTTTATAGGTATTAATTCATTATATATACAATAAAAAAGATGCAAACACATAATTGATTAGATAATAACCTTAAATACTTCATTTTCAATCATCTATTTGTTTCTTGTTAAAATTCTGAATAAGATATTGAAAAGGGGAGAAGTTCGGATTTTATTGAATATATCGACGTTTCATCCGGATTAGAGCGGTTTTTCGTGTACATCTTCCATCGGTAATATACACGGAAAATCAATAACATTTTAGTTAATTCTAATGAAAACACATTGTTTTTTATCATTTGTTTTGGAAACAACATTGTCATATGTCTTTTCTTGGATTTAAAAAATACGAAACATCGCTCTATGATTTGAAGGTAATATCCTCAAATATGGTAAAATAGTTACTTTTTTCACGTTAATCATGTAGTTTGATATTACGTAAATATATTCATTTTTACCAATATTTCGATACTATTTCATGTAGTATCACGATATGTGATTTGACCTTCAAATATCAGAATTTCGCATAATATTGCATTTTAAGCAAGTTTTGTTGCATTTTGTTTCGTACGAAAAATCATCGAATTTAGCAATATTTTGACGTTTATCGTCTACTTTTCCTTTATGTGATTTAAACAAAATATCATCGAATTAGGCAATATTTTGCCATTTTTCCACGTTTTTGTGAATTTTCAGTTTATAGGTATTAATTCATTATATATACGATAAAAAAGATGCAAACACATAATTGATTAGATAATAACCTTAAATACTTCATTTTCAATCATCTATTTGTTTCTTGTTAAAATTCTGAATAAGATATTGAATAGGGGAGAAGTTCGGTTTTTATTGCATATATCGACGTTTCAGCCGGATTAGAGCGGTTTTTCGTGTACATCTTCCATCGGTAATATACACGGAAAATCAATAACATTTTAGTTAATTCTAATGAAAACACATTGTTTTTTATCATTTGTTTTGGAAACAACATTGTCATATGTCTTTTCTCGGATCTAAATAATACAAAACCTCGCTCTGTGATTTGAAGTTAAAATCCTCAAATATGGTTAAATAGTTAATTTTTTCACGTTTTTCATGTAGTTTGATATTACGTAAATATATTCATTTTTACCAATATTTCGATACTATTTCATGTAGTATCACGATATGTGATTTGGCCTTCAAATCTCAGAATTTCGCATAACATTGCATTTAAAGCAAGTTTTCTTACATTTTGTTTCGCACGAAAAATCATCGAATTTAGCAATATTTTGACGTTTATCATCTCCTTTTCCTTTATGTGATTTAAACAAAATATCATCGAATTAGGCAATAATTTGCCGTTTTTCCACGTTTTTGTGAAATTTCAGTCTATTGGTATTAATTCATTATATATACGATAAAAATGATGCAAACACACAATTGATTAGATAGTAACCTTAAATACTTCATTTTCAATCATCTATTTGTTTCTTGTTAAAATACTGAGTAAGATATTGAAAAGCGGAGAAGTTCGGTTTTTATTGCATATATCGACGTTTCAGCCGGAATAGAGCGGTTTTACGTGTACATTTCCATCGGTAATATAAACGGAAAATCAATAACATTTTAGTTAATTCATATGGAAACACATTGTTTTTTATCATCCGTATTGGAAACACATTGTTTTTTATCATTCGTATTGGAAACAACATTGTCATATGTCTTTTCTTGGATCTAAATAACACGAAACCTCGCTCTATGATTTGAAGTTAAAATCCTCAAATATGTTAAAATAGTCACTTTTTCACGTTAATCATGTAGTTTGATATTACGTAAATATATTCATTTTTACCAATACTTCGATACTATTTCATGTAGTATCACGATATGTGATTTGGCGTTCAAATCTCAGAATTTCGCATAATATTGCATTTTAAGCAAGTTTTCTTGCATTTTGATTCGTACGAAAAATCATCGAATTTAGCAATATTTTGACGTTTATCATCCCCTTTTCCTTTGTGTGATTTAAACAAAACATCATCGAATAAGGCAATATTTTGCCGTTTTTCCACGTTTTTGTGAAATTTCAGTTTATAGGTATTAATTCATTATATATACGGTAAAAATGATGCAAACACATAATTGATTAGATAATAACCTTAAATAAACCATTTTCAATCATCTATTTGTTTCTCGTTAAAATACTGAGTAAGATATTGAAAAGGGGAGAAGGTCGGTTTTTATTGCATATATTGACGTTTCAGCCGGATTAGAGCGGTTTTACGTGTACATCTTCCATCGGTAATATTAACAGAAAATCAAGAACATTTTAGTTAATTCTATTTAAAACACATTGTTTTTTATCATTTGTATTGGAAACAACATTGTCATATGTCTTTTCTTGGATTTAAAAAACACGAAACATCGCTCTATGATTTGAAGGTAATATCCTCAAATATGGTAAAATAGTTACTTTTTTCACGTGAATCATGTAGTTTGATATTACGTAAATATATTCATTTTTACCAATATTTTGATACTATTTCATGTAGTATCACGATATGTGATTTGACCTTCAAATCTCAGAATTTCGCATAATATTTCATTTTAAACAAGTTTTCTTGCATTTTGTTTCGTACGAAAAATCATCGAATTTAGCAATATTTTGACGTTTATCATCCCTTTTTCCTTTATGTGATTTAAACAAAACATCATCGAATAAGGCAATATTTTGCCGTTTTTCCTCGTTTTTGTGAATTTTCAGTTTATAGGTATTAATTCATTATATATACGGTAAAAATGATGCAAACACATAATTGATTAGATAATAACCTTAAATACATCATTTTCAATCATCTATTTGTTTCTCGTTAAAATACTGAGTAAGATATTGAAAAGGGGAGAAGTTCGGTTTTTATTGCATATAACGACGTTTCAGCCGGATTAGAGCGGTTTTACGTGTACATCTTCCATTGGTAATATAAACGGAAAATCAAGAACATTTTAGATAATTCTAATGAAAACACATTGTTTTTTATCATTCGTATTGGAAACACATTCTTTTTTATCATTCGTATTGGAAACAACATTGCCATATGTCTCTTCTTGGATCTAAATAATACGAAATCTCGCTCAATGATTTGAAGTTAAAATCCTTAAATATGGTAAAATAGTGAATTTTCACGCTAATCATGTAGTTTGATATTACGTAAATATATTCATTTTTACCAATATTTCGATACTAATTCATGTATTTTCACGGTATGTGATTTGGCCTTCAAATCTCAGAATATCGCATAATATTGCATTATAAGCAAGTTTTCTTGCATTTTGTTTCGTACGAAAAATCATCGAATTTAGCAATATTTTGACGTTTATCGTCTACTTTTCCTTTATGTGATTTAAACAAAATATCATCGAATTAGGCAATATTTTGCCGTTTTTCCACGTTTTTGTGAATTTTCAGTTTATATTTATTAATTCATTATATATACGATAAAAAAGATCAAACACATAATTGATTAGATAATAACCTTAAATATTTCATTTTCAATCAAATATTTGTTTCTTGTTAAAATTCTGAATAAGATATTGAATAGGGGAGAAGTTCGGTTTTTATTGCATATATCGACGTTTCAGCCGGATTAGAGCGGTTTTTCGTGTACATCTTCCATCGGTAATATACACGGAAAATCAATAACATTTTAGTTAATTCTAATGAAAACACATTGTTTTTTATCAGTTGTTTTGGAAACAACATTGTCATATGTCTTTTCTCGGATCTAAATAATACGAAACCTCGCTCTGTGATTTGAAGTTAAAATCCTCAAATATGGTTAAATAGTTAATTTTTTCACGTTTTTCATGTAGTTTGATATTACGTAAATATATTCATTTTTACCAATATTTCGATACTATTTCATGTAGTATCACGATATGTGATTTGGCCTTCAAATCTCAGAATTTCGCATAACATTGCATTTAAAGCAAGTTTTCTTACATTTTGTTTCGCACGAAAAATCATCGAATTTAGCAATATTTTGACGTTTATCATCTCCTTTTCCTTTATGTGATTTAAACAAAATATCATCGAATTAGGCAATAATTTGCCGTTTTTCCACGTTTTTGTGAAATTTCAGTCTATGGGTATTAATTCATTATATATACGATAAAAATGATGCAAACACACAATTGATTAGATAATAACCTTAAATACTTCATTTTCAATCATCTATTTGTTTCTTGTTAAAATACTGAGTAAGATATTGAAAAGGGGAGAAGTTCGGTTTTTATTGCATATATCGACGTTTCAGCCGGATTAGAGCGGTTTTACGTGTACGTCTTCCATCGGTAATTTAAACGGAAAATCAAGAACATTTTAGTTAATTCTAATGAAAACACCTTGTTTTTTATCATTTGTATTGGAAACAACATTGTCATATGTCTTTTCTTGGATCTAAATAATACGAAACCTCGCTCTATGATTTGAAGTTAAAATCCTCAAATATGGTTATATAATGACTTTTTTCACGTTTTTCATGTAGTTTGATATTACGTAAATATATTCATTTTTACCAATATTTCGATACTATTTCATGTAGTATCACGATATGTGATTTGGCCTTCAAATCTCAGAATTTCGCATAACATTGCATTTAAAGCAAGTTTTCTTACATTTTGTTTCGCACGAAAAATCATCGAATTTAGCAATATTTTGACGTTTATCATCTCCTTTTCCTTTATGTGATTTAAACAAAATATCATCGAATTAGGCAAAATTTTGCCGTTTTTCCACGTTTTTGTGAATTTTCAGTTTATAGGTAATAATTCATTATATATACGATAAAAATGATGCAAAATAATAATTGATTAGATAATAACCTTAAATACTTCATTTTCAATCATCTATTTGTTTCTCGTTAAAATTCTGAATATGATATTGAAAAGGGGAGAAGTTCGGTTTTTATTGCATATATCGACGTTTCAGCCGGATTAGAGCTGTTTTACGTGTACATCTTCCATCGGTAATATACACGGAAAATCAAGAACATTTTAGTTAATTCTAATGAAAACACATTGTTTTTTATCATTCGTATTGGAAACACATTGTTTTTTATCATTCGTATTGGAAACAATATTGTCATATGTCTTTTCTTGGATCTAAATAATACGAAACCTCGCTCAATGATTTGAAGTTAAAATCCTTAAATATGGTAAAATAGTGAATTTTCACGTTAATCATGTAGTTTGATATTACGTAAATATATTCATTTTTACCAATATTTCGATACTAATTCATGTTGTTTCACGGTATGTGATTTGTCCTTCAAATCTCAGAATATCGCATAATATTGCATTATAAGCAAGTTTTCTTGCATTTTGTTTAATACGAAAAATCATCGAATTTAGCAATATTTTGACGTTTATCGTCTACTTTTCCTTTATGTGATTTAAACAAAATATCATCGAATTAGGCAATATTTTGCCGTTTTTCCACGTTTTTGTGAATTTTCAGTTTATATTTATTAATTCATTATATATACGATAAAAAAGATGCAAACACATAATTGATTAGATAATAACCTTAAATATTTCATTTTCAATCAAATATTTGTTTCTTGTTAAAATTCTGAATAAGATATTGAATAGGGGAGAAGTTCGGTTTTTATTGCATATATCGACGTTTCAGCCGGATTAGAGCGGTTTTTCGTGTACATCTTCCATCGGTAATATACACGGAAAATCAATAACATTTTAGTTAATTCTAATGAAAACACATTGTTTTTTATCATTTGTTTTGGAAACAACATTGTCATATGTCTTTTCTCGGATCTAAATAATACGAAACCTCGCTCTGTGATTTGAAGTTAAAATCCTCAAATATGGTTAAATAGTTAATTTTTTCACGTTTTTCATGTAGTTTGATATTTCGTAAATATATTCATTTTTACCAATATTTCGATACTATTTCATGTAGTATCACGATATGTGATTTGGCCTTCAAATCTCAGAATTTCGCATAACATTGCATTTAAAGCAAGTTTTCTTACATTTTGTTTCGCACGAAAAATCATCGAATTTAGCAATATTTTGACGTTTATCATCTCCTTTTCCTTTATGTGATTTAAACAAAATATCATCGAATTAGGCAATAATTTGCCGTTTTTCCACGTTTTTGTGAAATTTCAGTCTATGGGTATTAATTCATTATATATACGATAAAAATGATGCAAACACACAATTGATTAGATAATAACCTTAAATACTTCATTTTCAATTATCTATTTGTTTCTTGTTAAAATACTGAGTAAGATATTGAAAAGGGGAGAAGTTCGGTTTTTATTGCATATATCGACGTTTCAGCCGGATTAGAGCGGTTTTACGTGTACATCTTCCATCGGTAATTTAAACGGAAAATCAAGAACATTTTAGTTAATTCTAATGAAAACACCTTGTTTTTTATCATTTGTATTGGAAACAACATTGTCATATGTCTTTTCTTGGATCTAAATAATACGAAACCTCGCTCTATGATTAGAAGTTAAAATCCTCAAATATGGTTATATAGTGACTTTTTTCACGTTTTTCATGTAGTTTGATATTACGTAAATATATTCATATTTACCAATATTTCGATACTATTTCATGTAGTATCACGATATGTGATTTGGCCTTCAAATCTCAGAATTTCGCATAACATTGCATTTAAAGCAAGTTTTCTTACATTTTGTTTCGCACGAAAAATCATCGAATTTAGCAATATTTTGACGTTTATCATCTCCTTTTCCTTTATGTGATTTAAACAAAATATCATCGAATTAGGCAATATTTTGCCGTTTTTCCACGTTTTTGTGAATTTTCAGTTTATAGGTAATAATTCATTATATATACGATAAAAATGATGCAAAATAATAATTGATTAGATAATAACCTTAAATACTTCATTTTCAATCATCTATTTGTTTCTCGTTAAAATTCTGAATATGATATTGAAAAGGGGAGAAGTTCGGTTTTTATTGCATATATCGACGTTTCAGCCGGATTAGAGCGGTTTTACGTGTACATCTTCCATCGGTAATATACACGGAAAATCAAGAACATTTTAGTTAATTCTAATGAAAACACATTGTTTTTTATCATTCGTATTGGAAACACATTGTTTTTTATCATTCGTATTGGAAACAACATTGTCATATGTCTTTTCTTGGATCTAAATAATACGAAACCTCGCTCAATGATTTGAAGTTAAAATCCTTAAATATGGTAAAATAGTGAATTTTCACGTTAATCATGTAGTTTGATATTACGTAAATATATTCATTTTTACCAATATTTCGATACTAATTCATGTTGTTTCACGGTATGTGATTTGTCCTTCAAATCTCAGAATATCGCATAATATTGCATTATAAGCAAGTTTTCTTGCATTTTGTTTAATACGAAAAATCATCGAATTTAGCAATATTTTGACGTTTATCGTCTACTTTTCCTTTATGTGATTTAAACAAAATATCATCGAATTAGGCAATATTTTGCCGTTTTTCCACGTTTTTGTGAATTTTCAGTTTATATTTATTAATTCATTATATATACGATAAAAAAGATGCAAACACATAATTGATTAGATAATAACCTTAAATATTTCATTTTCAATCAAATATTTGTTTCTTGTTAAAATTCTGAATAAGATATTGAATAGGGGAGAAGTTCGGTTTTTATTGCATATATCGACGTTTCAGCCGGATTAGAGCGGTTTTTCGTGTACATCTTCCATCGGTAATATACACGGAAAATCAATAACATTTTAGTTAATTCTAATGAAAACACATTGTTTTTTATCATTTGTTTTGGAAACAACATTGTCATATGTCTTTTCTCGGATCTAAATAATACGAAACCTCGCTCTGTGATTTGAAGTTAAAATCCTCAAATATGGTTAAATAGTTAATTTTTTCACGTTTTTCATGTAGTTTGATATTTCGTAAATATATTCATTTTTACCAATATTTCGATACTATTTCATGTAGTATCACGATATGTGATTTGGCCTTCAAATCTCAGAATTTCGCATAACATTGCATTTAAAGCAAGTTTTCTTACATTTTGTTTCGCACGAAAAATCATCGAATTTAGCAATATTTTGACGTTTATCATCTCCTTTTCCTTTATGTGATTTAAACAAAATATCATCGAATTAGGCAATAATTTGCCGTTTTTCCACGTTTTTGTGAAATTTCAGTCTATGGGTATTAATTCATTATATATACGATAAAAATGATGCAAACACACAATTGATTAGATAATAACCTTAAATACTTCATTTTCAATCATCTATTTGTTTCTTGTTAAAATACTGAGTAAGATATTGAAAAGGGGAGAAGTTCGGTTTTTATTGCATATATCGACGTTTCAGCCGGATTAGAGCGGTTTTACGTGTACATCTTCCATCGGTAATTTAAACGGAAAATCAAGAACATTTTAGTTAATTCTAATGAAAACACCTTTTTTTTTTCATTTGTATTGGAAACAACATTGTCATATGTCTTTTCTTGGATCTAAATAATACGAAACCTCGCTCTATGATTAGAAGTTAAAATCCTCAAATATGGTTATATAGTGACTTTTTTCACGTTTTTCATGTAGTTTGATATTACGTAAATATATTCATATTTACCAATATTTCGATACTATTTCATGTAGTATCACGATATGTGATTTGGCCTTCAAATCTCAGAATTTCGCATAACATTGCATTTAAAGCAAGTTTTCTTACATTTTGTTTCGCACGAAAAATCATCGAATTTAGCAATATTTTGACGTTTATCATCTCCTTTTCCTTTATGTGATTTAAACAAAATATCATCGAATTAGGCAATATTTTGCCGTTTTTCCACGTTTTTGTGAATTTTCAGTTTATAGGTAATAATTCATTATATATACGATAAAAATGATGCAAAATAATAATTGATTAGATAATAACCTTAAATACTTCATTTTCAATCATCTATTTGTTTCTCGTTAAAATTCTGAATATGATATTGAAAAGGGGAGAAGTTCGGTTTTTATTGCATATATCGACGTTTCAGCCGGATTAGAGCGGTTTTACGTGTACATCTTCCATCGGTAATATAAACGGAAAATCAAGAACATTTTAGTTAATTCTAATGAAAACACATTGTTTTTTATCATTCGTATTGGAAACACATTCTTTTTTATCATTCGTATTGGAAACAACATTGTCATATGTCTTTTCTTGGATCTAAATAATACGAAACCTCGCTCAATGATTTGAAGTTAAAATCCTTAAATATGGTAAAATAGTGAATTTTCGCGCTAATCATGTAGTTTGATAATACGTAAATATATTCATTTTTACCAATATTTCGATACTAATTCATGTAGTTTCACGGTATGTGATTTGGCCTTCAAATCTCAGAATATCGCATAATATTGCATTATAAGCAAGTTTTCTTGCATTTTGTTTCGTACGAAAAATCATCGAATTTAGCAATATTTTGACGTTTATCGTCTACTTTTCCTTTATGTGATTTAAACAAAATATCATCGAATTAGGCAATATTTTGCCGTTTTTCCACGTTTTTGTGAATTTTCAGTTTATAGGTATTAATTCACTATATATACAATAAAAAAGATGCAAACACATAATTGATTAGATAATAACCTTAAATACTTCATTTTCAATCATCTATTTGTTTCTTGTTAAAATTCTGAATAAGATATTGAAAAGGGGAGAAGTTCGGTTTTTATTGCATATATCGACGTTTCAGCCGGATTAGAGTGGTTTTACGTGTACATCTTCCATCGGTAATATAAACGGAAAATCAAGAACATTTTAGTTAATTCTAATGAAAACACATTGTTTTTTATCATTCGTACTGGAAACAACACTGTCATATGTCTTTTCTTGGATCTAAATAAAACGAAACCTCGCTCTATGATTTGAAGTTAAAATCCTCAAATATGGTAAAATAGTGACTTTTTCACGTTAATCATGTAGTTTGATATTACGTAAATATATTCATTTTTACCAATATTTTGATACTATTTCATGTAGTATCACGATATGTGATTTGACCTTCAAATCTCAGAATTTCGCATAATATTGCATTTTAAGCAAGTTTTCTTGCATTTTGTTTCGTACGAAAAATCATCGAATTTAGCAATATTTTGACGTTTATCATCCCCTTTTCCTTTATGTGATTTAAACAAAACATCATCGAATAAGGCAATATTTTGCCGTTTTTCCACGTTTTTGTGAATTTTCAATTTATAGGTATTAATTCATTATATATACGGTAAAAATGATGCAAACACATAATTGATTAGATAATAACCTTAAATACATCATTTTCAATCATCTATTTGTTTCTCGTTAAAATACTGAGTAAGATATTGAAAAGGGGAGAAGTTCGGTTTTTATTGCATATAACGACGTTTCAGCCGGATTAGAGCGGTTTTACGTGTACATCTTCCATCGGTAATATAAACGGAAAATCAAGAACATTTTAGTTAATTCTAATGAAAACACATTGTTTTTTATCATTCGTATTGGAAACACATTCTTTTTTATCATTCGTATTGGAAACAACATTGTCATATGTCTTTTCTTGGATCTAAATAATACGAAACCTCGCTCAATGATTTGAAGTTAAAATCCTTAAATATGGTAAAATAGTGAATTGTCACGCTAATCATGTAGTTTGATACTATGTAAATATATTCATTTTTACCAATATTTCGATACTAATTCATGTAGTTTCACGGTATGTGATTTGGCCTTCAAATCTCAGAATATCGCATAATATTGCATTATAAGCAAGTTTTCTTGCATTTTGTTTCGTACGAAAAATCTTCGAATTTAGCAATATTTTGACGTTTATCGTCAACTTTTCCTTTATGTGATTTAAACAAAATATCATCGAATTAGGCAATATTTTGCCGTTTTTCCACGTTTTTGTGAATTTTCAGTTTATAGGTATTTATTCATTATATATACAATAAAAAAGATGGAAACACATAATTGATTAGATAATAACCTTAAATACTTCATTTTCAATCATCTATTTGTTTCTTGTTAAAATTCTGAATAAGATATTGAAAAGGGGAGAAGTTCGGTTTTTATTGCATATATCGACGTTTCAGCCGGATTAGAGTGGTTTTACGTGTACATCTTCCATCGGTAATATGTTATCGGAAAATCAAGAACATTTTAGTTAATTCTAATGAAAATTAGAATTAAGGCCTCAAGAGGGGGATTCAGAAGCTTAAGAGAGTGATGCAGAGGCTGAAGAGAGATTTGCAGAGGCTCAAGAGAGGGATGAAGAGGCTGAAGAGAGTGATGCAGAGGCTCAGGAGAGTTATGCAGAGGCTCAAGAGAGTGATGCAGAGGCTCAAGAGAGTGATGCAGAGGATCAAGAGAGGGATGCAGAGGCTTAAGAGAGTGATGCAGAGACCTCAAGAGAGTGATGCAGAGGCTCAAGAGAGTGATGCAGAGGATCAAGAGAGGGATGCAGAGGCTCAAGAGAGTGATGCAGAGGCTCAAGAGAGTG
Organism: Procambarus clarkii; assembly: GCF_040958095.1. NCBI lineage: Eukaryota > Metazoa > Arthropoda > Malacostraca > Decapoda > Cambaridae > Procambarus > Procambarus clarkii. Next base: position 31,371,794 of record NC_091218.1, on the reverse strand, counting down.
ATGAAGAGGCTCAAGAGAGTTATGCAGAGGCTTAAGAGAGGGAAGCAGAGGCTCAAGAGAGTGATGCAGAGGCTCAGGAGAGTGATGCAGAGGCTCAAGAGAGTGATGCAGAGGCTTTAGAGAGTGATGCAGAGGCTCAAAGGAACAATGCAGAGGCTCAAGAGAGTGATGCAGAGGCTCAAGAGAGTGATGCAGACGATCAAGAGAGTGATGCAGAGGCTCAAGAGAGTGATGCTGAGGATCAAGAGAGGGAAGCAGAGGCTTATGAAAATGATGCAGAGGCTGAAGAGGGTGATGCAGAGGCTGTAGAGAGTGATGCAGAGGCTTAAGCGAGTGATGCAGAGGCTTAAGAAAGGGATGCAGAGGCTCAAGAGAGGGATGCAGAGGCTCAAGAGAGTGATTCAGAGGCTTACAAAAGTGATGCAGAGGATCAAGAGTGTGATGCAGAGGCTCGAGAGAGTTATGCAGAGGCCTCAAGAGAGGGATTCAGAAGCTTAAGAGACTGATGCAGAGGCTGAAGAGAGATTTGCAGATTCTCAAGAGAGGGATGAAGAGGCTGAAGAGAGTGATGCAGAGGCTCAAGAGAGTTATGCAGAGGCTCAAGAGAGTGATGCAGAGGCTCAAGAGAGTGATGCAGAGGATCAAGAGAGGGATGCAGAGGCTTACGAGAGTGATGCAGAGACCTCAAGAGAGTGATGCAGAGGCTCAAGAGAGTGATGCAGAGGATCAAGAGAGGGATGCAAAGGCTTATGAGAGTGATGCAGAGGCTGAAGAGAGTGTTGCAGAGGCTTACGAGAGGGATGCAGAGGCTCAAGAGAGTGATGTAGAGGCTCAAGAGAGTGATGCAGAGGCTTAAGAGACTGATGCAGAGGCTGAAGAGAGTGTTGCAGAGGCTCAAGAGAGGGATGCAGAGGCTCAAGTGAGTGATGCAGAGGCTCAAGAGAGTGATGAAGAGGCTCAAGAGAGTTATGCAGAGGCTTAAGAGAGGGAAGCAAAGGCTCAAGAGAGTGATGCAGAGGCTCAGGAGAGTGATGCAGAGGCTCAAGAGAGTGATGCAGAGGCTTAAGAGAGTGATGCAGAGACCTCAAGAGAGTGATGCAGAGGCTCAAGAGAGGGATGCAGAGGCTCAAGAGAGTGATTCAGAGGCTTACGAGAGTGACGCAGAGGCTTAAGAATGTGATGCAGAGGCTTAAGAGAGGGATGCAGAGGCTCAAGAGAGGGATGTAGAGGCTCAAGAGAGTTATGCAGAGGCTCAAGAGAGTGATGCAGAGGATCAAGAGAGTGATGCAGAGGCTCAAGAGAGTTATGCAGAGGATCAAGAGAGTGATGCAGAGGCATAAGATTGTGATGCAGATGATCAAGAGAGGGACGCAGAGGCTGATGAGAGTGATGCACAGGCTAAAGAGAGTGTTGCAGAGGCTTAAGAGAGGGATGCAGAGGCTCAAGAGAGTGATGCAGAGGCTCAAGAGAGTGTTGCAGAGGCTCAAGAGAGTGATGCAGAGGCTTAAGAGAGGGATGCAGAGGCTTAAGAGAGTGATGCAGAGGCTTAAGAGAGGGATGCAGAGGCTCAAGAGAGTGATGCAGAGGCTTAAGAGAAGGATGCAGAGGCTCAAGAGATTGATGCAGAAGCTCAAGAAAAGGATGCAGAGTAAGAAAGTGATGCAGAGGCTCAAGAGAGAGACACAGAGGCTCAAGAAAGTGATGCAGAGGCTTAAGAAAGTGATGCAGAGGCTCAAAAGATGGATGCAGAGGCTTAAGAGGGTGATGCAGAGGCTCAAGAGAGGGATTCAGAGGCTTAAGAGAGTGATGCAGAGATCTCAAGAGAGTGATGCAGAGGCTCAAGAGAGTGATGCAGAGGATCAAGAGAGGGATGCAGAGGCTTAAGCCCAAACCCTATATCACATAGAGGAAAAGGGGATGATAAACTTCAAAATATTGCCATATTCGATGATTTTTAGTACGAAACAAAATGGAAGAAAACTTGCTTAAAATGCAATATTATGCGAAATTCTGGGCTGCATCCCTCTCTTGAGCCTCTGCATCACTCCCAAGAGCCTCTGCATCCCTCTCTTGTGCCTCTTCATTCCTCACTTGAGCCTCTGCATCCCTCTCTTGAGCCTCTGCATCACTCTCTTGAACTCTTGCATCCCTCTCATGAGCCTCTGAATCCCTCACGTGAGCCTTTGCATCACTCTCTTAAGCCTCTGCATCCCTCTCTTGAGCCTCTGCGTCACTCTCAAGAGCCTCTGCATCCCTCACTTTTGCCTCTGCTTCCCTCACTCTAGCCTCTGCATCCCTCTCTTGAGCCCCTGCATCCCTCTCTTGAGCCTTTGCATCCCTCTCTTGAGCCTCTGCATCCCTCTCCTAAGCCTCTGCATCACTCTCTTAAGCCTCTGCATCACTCTCGTTACCTTCTGAATTACTCTGTTGAGCCTCTGCACCACTTTCTTGAGCCTCTCCATCACTCTCTTAAGCCTCTGCATCTCTCTCTTCCGCCTCTGCATCATTCTCTTGAGTCTCTGCATCACTCTCTTGAGCTTCTACATCCCTCTCTTGAGCCTCTGCATCCCTCTCTAAAGTCTCTGCATCACTTTCTTGAGCCTTTGCATCACTCTCTTAAGCTTCTGCATCCCTCTCTTGAGCCTCTTCATCCCTCTCTTGAGCCTCTGCAACACTCTTCAGCCTCTGCATCACTCTTTTGAGCCTTTGCATCACTCTCCTGAGCCTCTGCATCCCTCTCTTAAGCCTCTGCATCCCTTTCTTGAGCCTCTCCATCACTCTCTTGAACTCCTGCATCCCTCTCATGAGCCTCTGCATCCCTCTCTTGAGCCTTTGCATCACTCTCTTAAGCCTCTGCATTCCTCTCTTGAGCCTCTGCGTCACTCCCAAGACCCTCTGCATCCCTCTCTTGTGCCTCTGCATCCCACAATTGAGCCTCTGCATCCCTCTCTTGAACCCCTGCATCCCTCTCTTCAGCCTCTGCATCCCTCGCTTCATGCTCTGCATCCCTCTCTTAATCCTCTGCATCACTCTCTTAAGCCTCTGCATCACTCTCTTATGCCTCTGAATCACTCTCTTGAGCCTCTGCATCCCTCTCTTGAACTCCTGCATCCCTCTCATGATCAATTCTTGAGCCTTTGCATCACTCTCTTGAGCCTCTGCATCCCTCTCTTAAGCCTCTGCATCACTCTCTTAAGCCTCTGTGTCACTCTCGTAAGCCTCTGAATCACTCTCTTGAGCCTCTGCGTCCCTCTCTTGATCCTCTGTATCACTCTCTTGATCCTCTGCATCACTTTCTTGAGCCTCTGCACAGCTCTCTTGACCCTCTACATCACTCTCCTGAGCCTCTGCATCCCTCTCTTGAACCTCTGCATCACTCTCTTGAGCCTCTGCATCACTCTCCTGAGCCTCTGCATCCCTCTCTTGAGCCTCTGCATCACTCTCTTCAGCCTCTTCATCCCTCTCTTGAGCCTCTGCAACACTCTCTTCAGCCTCTGCATCACTCTCGTAAGCCTCTGAATCACTCTCTTGAGCCTCTGCATCCCTCTCTTGAGCCTCTGCATCCTTTCGTAAGCATCTGCATCACTCGCTTATGCCTCTGCATCACTCTCTACAGCCTATGCATCACCCTCTTCAGCCTCTGCATCACTCTCATGAGCCTCTGCTTCCCTCTCTTGATCCTCAGCATCACTCTCTTGAGCCTCTGCATCACTCTCTTGATCGTCTGCATCACTCTCTTGAGCCTCTGCATCACTCTCTTGAGCCTCTGCATCACTCTCTTGAGCCTCTGCATTATTCCTTTGAGCCTATGCATCACTCTCTAAAGCCTCTGCATAGCTCTCTTGATCCTCTGCATCACTCTCTTGAGCCTCTGCCTCATTCTCTTGAGCCTCTGCATCCCTCTCTTATGCCTCAACATCATTCTCTTGAGCCTCTGCATCACTCTCTTAAGCCTCTGCCTTTCTCTCTCTTGAGCCTCTGCAACACTCTCTTGAGCCTCTGCAACCTTCTCTGGATCCTCAGCATCCCTCTCTTGAGGCTTTTGCTGCACTCTCCTGAGCCTCTGCATCATTCTCTTGAGCCTCTGCATCCCTCTCTTTAGCCTCTGCATCACTCTCTTGAGCCTGTGCATCACTCTCTTTAGCCTCTACATACCTCTCTTGAGCCTCTCAAGAGAGGTATGAGGTATTCATTTTCAATCAACTATTTGTTTCTCGTTTAACTACTGTGTAAGATATTGAAAAGGGGAGGAGTTCTGTTTTTATTGCATATATCGACGTTCCAGCCGGAATAGAGATGTTTTCGTGTACATCTTCCATCGGTAATATAAACGGAAAATCAAGAACATTTTAGTTAATTCTAATGAAAACACACTGTTTTTTATCATTTGTATTGGAAACAACATTGTCATATGTCATTTCTTGGATTTAAAAATTACGAAACATCGCTCTATGATTTGAAGGTAATATCCTTAAATATGGTAAAATAGTTACTTTCTTCACGTTAATCATGTAGTTTGATATTACGTAAATATATTAATTTTTACCAATAATTCGATACTATTTCATGTAGTATCACGATATGTGATTTGACCTTCAAATCTCAGAATTTCGCATAATATTGCATTTTAAGCAAGTTTTCTTGCATTTTGTTTCGTACGAAAAATCATCGAATTTAGCAATATTTTGACGTTTATCATCCCCTTTTCCTTTATGTGATTTAAACAAAACATCATCGAATAAGGCAATATTTTGCCGTTTTTCCACGTTTTTGTGAATTTTCAGTTTATAGGTATTAATTCATTATATATACGGTAAAAATGATGCAAACACATAATTGATTAGATAATAACCTTAAATACATCATTTTCAATCATCTATTTGTTTCTATTTAAAATACTGAGTAAGATATTGAAAAGGGGAGAAGTTCGGTTTTTATTGCATATATCGACGTTTCAGCCGGATTAGAGCGGTTTTACGTGTAAATCTTCCATCGGTAATATAAACGGAAAATCAAGAACATTTTAGTTAATTCTAATGAAAACACATTGTTTTTTATCATTCGTATTGGAAACACATTTTTTTTATCATTCGTATTGGAAACAACATTGTCATATGTCTTTTTTTGGATCTAAATAATACGAAACCTCGCTCAATGATTTGAAGTTAAAATCCTCAAATATGGTAAAATAGTGAATTTTCATGTTAATCATGTAGTTTGATATTACGTAAATATATTAATTTTTACCAATATTTCGATACTAATTCATGTAGTTTCACGGTATGTGATTTGGCCTTCAAATCTCAGAATATCGCATAATATTGCATTTTAAGCAAGTTTTCTTGCATTTTGTTTCGTAAGAAAAATCATCGAATTTAGCAATATTTTGACGTTTATCGTCTACTTTTCCTTTATGTGATTTAAACAAAATATCATCGAATTAGGCAATATTTTGCCGTTTTTCCAAGTTTTTGTGAATTTTCAGTTTATAGGTATTAATTCATTATATATACGATAAAAAAGATGCAAACACATAATAGATTAGATAATAACCTTAAATACTTCATTTTCCACCATCTATTTGTTTCTCGTTAAAATTCTGAATAAGATATTGAAATGGGAAGAAGTTCGGTTTTTATTGCATATATCGACGTTTCAGCCGGATTAGAGCGGTTTTTCGTGTACATCTTCCATCGGTAATATACAGGGAAAATCAAGAACATTTTAGTTAATTCTAATGAAAACACATTGTTTTTTATCATTTGTATTGGAAACAACATTGTCATATGTCTTTTCTTGGATCTAAATAATACGAAACCTCGCTCTATGATTTGAAGTTAAATGCTCAAATATGATTATATAGTGACTTTTTTTACGTTTTTCATGTAGTTTGATATTACGTAAATATATTCATTTTTACCAATATTTCGATACTAATTCATGTAGTTTCACGGTATGTGATTTGGCCTTCAAATCTCAGAATATCGCATAATATTGCATTTTAAGCAGGTTTTCTTGCATTTTGTTTCGTACGAAAAATCATCGAATTTAGCAATATTTTGACGTTTATCGTCTCCTTTTCCTTTATGTGATTTAAACAAAATATCATCGAATTAGGCAATATTTTGCCGTTTTTCCACGTTTTTGTGAATTTTCAGTTTATAGGTATTAATTCATTATATATACGGTAAAAATGATGCAAACACATAATTGATTATATAATAACCTTAAACACATCATTTTCAATCATCTATTTGTTTCTCGTTAAAATACTGAGTAAGATATTGAAAAGGGGAGAAGTTCGGTTTTTATTGCATATATCGACGTTTCAGCCGGATTAGAGCGGTTTTACGTGTACATCTTCCTTCGGTAATATAAACGGAAAATCAAGAACATTTTAGTTAATTCTAATGAAAACACATTGTTTTTTATCATTCGTATTGGAAACACATTTTTTTTTATCATTCGTATTGGAAACAACATTGTAATATGTCTTTTTTTGGATCTAAATAATACGAAACCTCGCTCAATGATTTGAAGTTAAAATCCTCAAATATGGTAAAATAGTGAATTTTCATGTTAATCATGTAGTTTGATATTACGTAAATATATTAATTTTTACCAATATTTCGATACTAATTCATGTAGTTTCACGGTATGTGATTTGGCCTTCAAATCTCAGAATATCGCATAATATTGCATTTTAAGCAAGTTTTCTTGCATTTTGTTTCGTACGAAAAATCATCGAATTTAGCAATATTTTGACGTTTATCGTCTACTTTTCCTTTATGTGATTTAAACAAAATATCATCGAATTAGGCAATATTTTGCCGTTTTTCCAAGTTTTTGTGAATTTTCAGTTTATAGGTATTAATTCATTATATATACGATAAAAAAGATGCAAACACATAATTGATTAGATAATAACCTTAAATACTTCATTTTCCACCATCTATTTGTTTCTCGTTAAAATTCTGAATAAGATATTGAAAAGGGAAGAAGTTCGGTGTTTATTGCATATATCGACGTTTCAGCCGGATTAGAGCGGTTTTTCGTGTACATCTTCCATCGGTAATATACACGGAAAATCAAGAACATTTTAGTTAATTCTAATGAAAACACATTGTTTTTTATCATTTGTATTGGAAACAACATTGTCATATGTCTTTTCTTGGATCTAAATAATACGAAACCTCGCTCTATGATTTGAAGTTAAATGCTCAAATATGATTATATAGTGACTTTTTTTACGTTTTTCATGTAGTTTGATATTACGTAAATATATTCATTTTTACCAATATTTCGATACTATTTCATGTAGTATCACGATATGTGATTTGGCCTTCAAATCTCAGAATTTCGCATAATATTGCATTTTAAGCGAGTTTTCTTGCATTTTGTTTTGTACGAAAAATCATCGAATTTAGAAATATTTTGACGTTTATCATCCCCTTTTCCTCTATGTGATTTAAACAAAATATCATCGAATTAGGCAATATTTTGCCGTTTTTCCACGTTTTTGTGAATTTTCAGTTTATAGGTATCAATTCATTATATATATATGATAAAAATGATGCAAACACATAATTGATTATATAATAACCTTAAATACTTCATTTTCAATCAACTATTTCTTTCTCGTTTAAATACTGAGTAAGATATTGAAAAGGGGTGGAGTTTAGTTTTTATTGCATATATCGACGTTCCAGCCGGAATAGAGATGTTTTCGTGTACATCTTCCATCGGTAATATAAACGGAAAATCAGGAATATTTTAGTTAATTCTAATGAAAACACATTGTTTTTATCATTTGTATTGGAAACAACATTGTAATATGTCTTTTCTTGGATCTAAATAATACGAAACATCGCTCTATTTTTTGAAGTTAAAATCCTCAAATATGGTAAAATAGTTTCTTTTTTCACGTTAATCATGTAGTTTGATATTACGTATATTTATTAATTTTTATCAATATTTCGATACTATTTCATGTAGTATCACGATTTGTGATTTGGCCTTCAAATCTCAGAGTTTCGCAAACTATTGCATTTTAAGCAAGTTTTCTTGCATTTTGTTTCGTTCGAAAAATCATCGAATCAATATTTTGACGTGTATCATCTCCTTTTCCTCTATGTGATATAAACAAAATATCATCGAATTAGGCAATATTTTGCCGTTTTTCCACGTTTTTGTGAATTTTCAGTTTATAGGTATTAATTCATTATATATACGATAAAAATGATGCAAACACATAATTGATTATATAATAACCTTAAATACTCCATTTTCAATCAACAATTTGTTTCTCGTTTAAATTCTGAGTAAGATATTGAAAAGGGGAGGAGTTCTGTTTTTATTGCATATATCGACGTTCCAGCCGGAATAGAGATGTTTTCGTGTACATCTTCCATCGGTAATATAAACGGAAAATCAAGAACATTTTAGTTAATTCTAATGAAAACACACTGTTTTTTATCATTTGTATTGGAAACAACATTGTCATATGTCATTTCTTGGATCTAAATAATACGAAACCTCGCTCTATGATTTGAAGTTAAAATCCTCAAATATGATTAAATAGTTAATTTTTTCACGTTTTTAATGTAGTTTGATATTACGTAAATATATTCATTTTTGCCAATATTTCGATACTATTTCATCTAGTATCACGATATGTGATTTGGCCTTCATATCTCCGAATTTCGCAAAATATTGCATTTTAAGCAAGTTTTCTTGCATTTTGTTTCGTACGAAAAATCATCGAATTTATCAATATTTTGACGTTTATCATCTCCTTTTCCTTTATGTGATTTAAACAAAATATCACCGAATTAGGCAATATTTTGCCGTTTTTCCACGTTTTTGTGAATTTTCAGTTTATAGGTATTAATTCATTATATATTCGATTAAAATGATGCAAACACATAATTGATTAGATAATAACCTTAAATACTTCATTTTCAATCATCTATTTGTTTCTCGTTAAAATACTGAGTAAGATATTGAAAAGGGGAGAAGTTCGGTTTTTATTGCATATATCGACGTTTCAGCCGGATTAGAGCGGTTTTACGTGTACATCTTCCATCGGTAATATAAACAGAAAATCAAGAACATTTTAGTTAATTCTATTGAAAACACATTGTTTTTTATCATTTGTATTGGAAACAACATTGTCATATGTCTTTTCTTAGATTTAAAAAATACGAAACATCGCTCTATGATTTGAAGGTAATATTCTCAAATATAGTAAAATAGTTACTTTTTTCACGTTAATCATGTAGTTTGATATTACGTAAATATATTAATTTTTACCAATATTTCGATACTATTTCATGTAGTATCACGATATGTGATTTGACCTTCAAATCTCAGAATTTCGCATAATATTGCATTTTAAGCAAGTTTTCTTGCATTTTGTTTCGTACGAAAAATCATCGAATTTAGCAATATTTTGACGTTTATCATCCCCTTTTCCTTTATGTGATTTAAACAAAACATCCTTGAATTAGGCAATATTTAGCGGTTTTTCACGTTTTTGTGAATTTTCAGTTATTTGTTATTAATTCATTAAATATTCGATAAAAATGATGCAAACACATAATTGATTAGATAATAACCTTAAATACTTCATTTTCAATCATCTATTTGTTTCTCGTTAAAATACTGAGTAAGATATTGAAAAGGGGAGAAGTTCGGTTTTTATTGCATATATCGACGTTTCAGCCGGATTAGAGCGGTTTTACGTGTACTTCTTCCATCGGTAATATAAACAGAAAATCAAGAACATTTTAGTTAATTCTATTGAAAACACATTGATTTTATCATTTGTATTGGAAACAACATTGTCATATGTCTTTTCTTGGATTTAAAAAATACGAAACATCGCTCTATGATTTGAAGGTAATATCATCAAATATGGTAAAATAGTTACTTTTTTCACGTTAATCATGTAGTTCGATATTACGTAAATATATTCATTTTTACCAATATTTCGATACTATTTCATGTAGTATCACGATATGTGATTTGACCTTCAAATCTCAGAATTTCGAATAATATTGCATTTTAAGCAAGTTTTCTTGCATTTTGTTTCGTACGAAAAATCATCGAATTTAGCAATATTTTGACGTTTATCATCCCCTTTTCCTTTATGTGATTTAAACATTATCGAATAAGACAATATTTTGCCGTTTTTCCACGTTTTTGTGAATTTTCAGTTTATAGGTATTAATTCATTATATATACGGTAAAAATGATGCAAACACATAATTGATTAGATAATAACCTTAAATACATCATTTTCAATCATCTATTTGTTTCTCGTTAAAATACTGAGTAAGATATTGAAAAGGGGAGAAGTTCGGTTTTTATTGCATAAATCGACGTTTCAGCCGGATTAGAGCGGTTTTACGTGTACATCTTCCATCGGTAATATAAACGGAAAATCAAGAACATTTTAGTTAATTCTAATTAAAACACATTGTTTTTTATCATTCGTATTGGAAACACATTGTTTTTTAACATTCGTATTGGCAACAACCTTGTCATATGACTTTTCTTGGATCTAAATAATACGAAACCTCGCTCAATGATTTGAAGTTAAAATCCTCAAATATGGTAAAATAGTGAATTTTCACGTTAATCATGTAGTTTGATATTACGTAAATATATTTATTTTTACCAATATTTCGATACTAATTCATGTAGTTTCACGGTATGTGATTTGGCCTTCAATTCTCAGAATATCGCATAATATTGCATTTTAAGCAAGTTTTCTTGCATTTTGTTTCGTACGAAAAATCATCGAATTTAGCAATATTTTGACGTTTATCGTCTACTTTTCCTTTATGTGATTTAAACAAAATATCATAGAATTAGGCAATATTTTGCCGTTTTTCCACGTTTTTGTGAATTTTCAGTTTATAGGTATTAATTCATTATATATACGATAAAAAAGATGCAAACACATAATTGATTAGATAATAACCTTAAATACTTCATTTTCAATCATCTATTTGTTTCTTGTTAAAATTCTGAAAAAGATATTGAAAAGGGGAGAAGTTCGGTTTTTATTGCATATATCGACGTTTCAGCCGGATTAGAGCGGTTTTTCGTGTACATCTTCCATCGGTAATATACACAGAAAATCAATAACATTTTAGTTAATTCTAATGAAAACACATTGTTTTTTATCATTTGTTTTGGAAACAACATTGTCATATGCCTTTTCTTGGATCTAAATAATACGAAACCTCGCTCTATGATTTGAAGTTAAAATCCTCAAATATGGTTATATAGTGACTTTTTTCACGTTTTTCATGTAGTTTGATATTACGTAAATATATTCATTTTTACCAATATTTCGATACTATTTCATATGGTATCACGATATATGATTTGGCCTTCAAATTTCAGAATTTCGCATAATATTGCATTTTGGGCAAGTTTTCTTACATTTTGTTTCGCACGAAAATCATCGAATTTAGCAATATTTTGACGTTTATCATCCCCTTTTCCTTTATGTGATTTAAACAAAACATCATCGAATAAGACAATATTTTGTCGTTTTTCCACGTTTTTGTGAATTTTCAGTTTATAGGTAATAATTCATTATATATACGATAAAAATGATGCAAAATAATAATTGATTAGATAATAACCTTAAATACTTCATTTTCAATCATCTATTTGTTTCTCGTTAAAATTCTGAATAAGATATTGAAAAGGGGAGAAGTTCGGTTTTTATTGCATACATCGACGTTTCAGCCGGATTAGAGCGGTTTTACGTGTACATCTTCCATCGGTAATATAAACGGAAAATCAAGAACATTTTAGTTAATTCTAATGAAAACACATTGTTTTTTATCATTCGTATTGGAAACAACATTGTCATATGTCTTTTCTTGGATCTAAATAATACGAAACCTCGCTCTATGATTTGAAGTTAAAATCCTCAAATATGGTAAAATAGTGACTTTTTCACGTTAATCATGTAGTTTGATATTACATAAATATATTCATTTTTACCAATATTTCGATCCTATTTCATATAGTATCACAATATGTGATTTGTCCTTCATATCTCAGAACGTCGCATACTATTGCATTTTAAGCAAGTTTTCTTGCATTTTGTTTCGTACGAAAAATCATCGAATTTAGCAATATTTTGACGTTTATCATCCCCTTTTCCTTTATGTGATTTAAACAAAACATCCTCGAATTAGGCAATATTTAGCGGTTTTTCACGTTTTTGTGAATTTTCAGTTATTTGTTATTAATTCATTAAATATTCGATAAAAATGATGCAAATACATAATTGATTAGATAATAACTTTAAATACTTCATTTTCAATCATCTATTTGTTTCTCGTTAAAATACTGAGTAAGATATTGAAAAGGGGAGAAGTTCTGTTTTTATTGCATATATCGACGTTTCAGCCGGAATAGAGCGGTTTTACGTGTACATTTCCATCGGTAATATAAACGGAAAATCAATAACATTTTAGTTAATTCATATGGAAACATATTGTTTTTTATCATCCGTATTGGAAACACATTGTTTTTTATCATTCGTATTGGAAACAACATTGTCATATGTCTTTTCTTGGATCTAAATAATACGAAACCTCGCTCTATGATTTGCAGTTAAAATCCTCAAATATGGTTATATAGTGACTTTTTTCACGTTTTTCATGTAGTTTGATATTACGTAAATATATTCATTTTTACCAATATTTCGATACTATTTCATGTAGTATCACGATATGTGATTTGGCCTTCAAATCTCCGAATTTCGCATAATATTGCATTTTAAGCACGTTTTCTTGCATTTTGTTTTGTACGAAAATTCATCGAATTTAGCAATATTTTGACGTTTATCATCCCCTTTTCCTTTATGTGATTTAAACAAAACAACATCGAATAAGGGAATATTTTGCCGTTTTTCCACGTTTTTGTGAATTTTCAGTTTATAGGTATTAATTCATTATATATATGGTAAAAATGATGGAAACACATAATTGATTAGATAATAACCTTAAATACATCATTTTCAATCATCTATTTGTTTCTCGTTAAAATACTGAGTAAGATATTGGAAAGGGGAGAAGTTCGGTTTTTATTGCATATATCGACGTTTCAGCCGGATTAGAGCGGTTTTACGTGTACATCTTCCATCGGTAATATAAACGGAAAATCAAGAACATTTTAGTTAATTCTAATGAAAACACATTGTTTTTTATCATTCGTATTGGAAACAACATTGTCATATGTCTTTTCTTGGATCTAAATAATACGAAACCTCGCTCAATGATTTGAAGTTAAAATCCTCATATATGGAAAAATAGTGAATTTTCACGTTAATCATGTAGTTTTATATTACGTAAATATATTCATTTTTACCAATATTTCGATACTATTTCATGTAGTATCACGATATGTGATTTGACCTTCAAATCTCAGAATTTCGCATAATATTGCATTTTAAGCAAGTTTTCTTGCATTTTGTTTCGTACGAAAAATCATCGAATTTAGCAATATTTTGACGTTTATCATCCCCTTTTCCTTCATGTGATTTAAACAAAACATCATCGAATAAGGCAATATTTTGCCGTTTTTCCACGTTTTTAGTGAATTTTCAGTTTATAGGTATTAATTCATTATATATACGATAAAAAAGATGCAAACACATAATTGATTAGATAATAACCTTAAATACTTCATTTTCAATCATCTATTTGTTTCTTGTTAAAATTCTGAATAAGATATTGAAAAGGGGAGAAGTTCGGTTTTTATACTTCGATACTATTTCATGTAGTATCACGATATGTGATTTGGCGTTCAAATCTCAGAATTTCGCATAATATTGCATTTTAAGCAAGTTTTCTTGCATTTTGTTTCGTACGAAAAATCATCGAATTTAGCAATACTTTGACGTTTATCATCCCCTTTTCCTTTATGTGATTTAAACAAAACATCATCGAATAAGGCAATATTTTTACGTGTACATCTTCGATCGGTAATATAAACGGAAAATCAAGAACATTTTAGTTAATTCTAATGAAAACACATTGTTTTTTATCATTCGTATTGGAAACAACATTGTCATATGTCTTTTCTTGGATCTAAATAATACGAAACCTCGCTCAATGATTTGAAGTTAAAATCCTTAAATATGGTAAAATAGTGAATTTTCACGTTAATTATGTAGTTTGATATTACGTAAATATATTCATTTTTACCAATATTTCGATACTAATTCATGTAGTTTCACGGTATGTGATTTGGCCATCAAATCTCAGAATATCGCATAATATTGCATTATAAGCAAGTTTTCTTGCATTTTGTTTCGTACGAAAAATCATCGAATTTAGCAATATTTTGACGTTTATCGTCTACTTTTCCTTTATGTGATTTAAACAAAATATCATCGAATTAGGCAATATTTTGCCGTTTTTCCACGTTTTTGTGAATTTTCAGTCTATGGGTATTAATTCATTATATATACGATAAAAATGATACAAATACATAATTGATTAGATAATAACCTTAAATACTTCATTTTCAATCATCTATTTGCTTCTTGTTAAAATACTGAGTAAGATATTGAAAAGGGGAGAAGTTCGGTTTTTATTGCATATATCGACGTTTCAGCCGGATTAGAGCGGTTTTACGTGTACATCTTCCATCGGTAATTTAAATGGAAAATGAAGAACATTTTAGTTAATTCTAATGAAAACACATTGTTTTTTATCATTTGTATTAGAAACAACATTGTCATATGTCTTTTCTTGGATCTAAATAATACGAAACCTCGCTCTATGATTTGAAGTTAAAATCCTCAAATATGGTAAAATAGTGACTTTTTCACGTTAATCATGTAGTTTGATATTACGTAAATATATTCATTTTTACCAATACTTCGATACTATTTTATGTAGTATCACGATATGTGATTTGGCGTTCAAATCTCAGAATTTCGCATAATATTGCATTTTAAGCAAGTTTTCTTGCATTTTGTTTCGTACGAAAAATCATCGAATTTAGCAATATTTTGACGTTTATCATCCCCTTTTCCTCTATGTGATTTAAACAAAATATCATCGAATTAGGCAATATTTTGCCGTTTTTCCACGTTTTTGTGAATTTTCAGTTTATTGGTATTAATTCATTATATATACTATATAAATGATGCAAACATATAATTGATTAGATAATAACCTTAAATACTTCATTTTCAATCATCTATTTGTTTCTCGTTAAAATACTGAGTAAGATATTGAAAAGGGGAGAAGTTCGGTTTTATTGCATATATCGACGTTTCAGCCGGATTAGAGCGGTTTTACGTGTACATCTTCCATCGGTAATATAAACAGAAAATCAAGAACATTTTAATTAATTCTATTGAAAACACATTGTTTTTTATCATTTGTATTGGAAACAACATTGTCATATGTCTTTTCTTGGATTTAAAAAATACGAAACATCGCTCTATGATTTGAAGGTAATATCCTCGAATATGGTAAAATAGTTACTTTTTCACGTTAATCATGTAGTTTGATATTACGTAAATATATTCATTTTTACCAATATTTCGATCCTATTTCATGTAGTATCACGATATGTGATTTGGCCTTCATATCTCAGAATGTCGCATAATATTGCATTTTAAGCAAGTTTTCTTGCATTTTGTTTCGTACGAAAAATCATCGAATTTAGCAATAGTTTGACGTTTATCGTCTCCTTTTCCTTTATGTGATTTAAACAAAATATCATCGAATTAGGCAATATTTTGCCGTTTTTCCACGTTTTTGTGAATTTTCAGTTTATAGGTATTAATTCATTATATATACGATAAAAATGATGCAAAATAATAATTGATTAGATAATAACCTTAAAAACTTCATTTTCAATCATCTATTTGTTTCTCGTTAAAATTCTGAATAAGATATTGAAAAGGGAAGAAGTTCGGTTTTTATTGCATATATCGACGTTTCAGCCGTATTAGAGCGGTTTTACGTGTACATCTTCCATCGCTAATATAAACGGAAAATCAAGAACATTTTAGTTAATTCTAATGAAAACACATTGTTTTTTATCATTCGTATTGGAAACAACATTGTCATATGTCTTTTCTTGGATCTAAATAATACGAAACCTCGCTCTATGATTTGAAGTTAAAATCCTCATATATGGTAAAATAGTGACTTTTTCACGTTAATCATGTAGTTTGATATTACGTAAATATATTCATTTTTACCAATATTTCGATCCTATTTCATGTAGTATCACGATATGTGATTTGGCCTTCATATCTCAGAATGTCGCATAATATTGCATTTTAAGCAAGTTTTCTTGCATTTTGTTTCGTACGAAAAATCATCGAATTTAGCAATATTTTGACGTTTATCATCCCCTTTTCCTTTATGTGATTTAAACAAAACATCCTCGAATTAGGCAATATTTAGCGGTTTTTCACGTTTTTGTGAATTATCAGTTTTTTGTTATTAATTCATTAAATATTCGATAAAAATGATGCAAACACATAATTGATTAGATAATAACCTTAAATACTTCATTTTCAATCATGTATTTGTTTCTCGTTTAAATACTGAGTAAGATATTGAAAAGGGGAGAAGTTCTGTTTTTATTGCATATATCGACGTTTCAGCCGGAATAGAGCGGTTTTACGTGTACATTTCCATCGGTAATATAAACGGAAAATCAATAACATTTTAGTTAATTCATGTGGAAACACATTGTTTTTTATCATCCGTATTGGAAACACATTGTTTTTTATCATTCGTATTGGAAACAACATTGTCATATGTCTTTTCTTGGATCTAAATAATACGAAACCTCGCTCTATGATTTGAAGTTAAAATCCTCAAATATGGTAAAATAGTGACTTTTTCACGTTAATCATGTAGTTTGATATTACGTAAATATATTCATTTTTACCAATACTTCGATACTATTTTATGTAGTATCACGATATGTGATTTGGCGTTCAAATCTCAGAATTTCGCATAATATTGCATTTTAAGCAAGTTTTCTTGCATTTTGTTTCGTACGAAAAATCATCGAATTTAGCAATATTTTGACGTTTATCATCCCCTTTTCCTCTATGTGATTTAAACAAAATATCATCGAATTAGGCAATATTTTGCCGTTTTTCCACGTTTTTGTGAATTTTCAGTTTATTGGTATTAATTCATTATATATACTATATAAATGATGCAAACATATAATTGATTAGATAATAACCTTAAATACTTCATTTTCAATCATCTATTTGTTTCTCGTTAAAATACTGAGTAAGATATTGAAAAGGGGAGAAGTTCGGTTTTATTGCATATATCGACGTTTCAGCCGGATTAGAGCGGTTTTACGTGTACATCTTCCATCGGTAATATAAACAGAAAATCAAGAACATTTTAATTAATTCTATTGAAAACACATTGTTTTTTATCATTTGTATTGGAAACAACATTGTCATATGTCTTTTCTTGGATTTAAAAAATACGAAACATCGCTCTATGATTTGAAGGTAATATCCTCGAATATGGTAAAATAGTTACTTTTTCACGTTAATCATGTAGTTTGATATTACGTAAATATATTAATTTTTACCAATATTTCGATCCTATTTCATGTAGTATCACGATATGTGATTTGGCCTTCATATCTCAGAATGTCGCATAATATTGCATTTTAAGCAAGTTTTCTTGCATTTTGTTTCGTACGAAAAATCATCGAATTTAGCAATAGTTTGACGTTTATCGTCTCCTTTTCCTTTATGTGATTTAAACAAAATATCATCGAATTAGGCAATATTTTGCCGTTTTTCCACGTTTTTGTGAATTTTCAGTTTATAGGTATTAATTCATTATATATACGATAAAAATGATGCAAAATAATAATTGATTAGATAATAACCTTAAATACTTCATTTTCAATCATCTATTTGTTTCTCGTTAAAATTCTGAATAAGATATTGAAAAGGGAAGAAGTTCGGTTTTTATTGCATATATCGACGTTTCAGCCGTATTAGAGCGGTTTTACGTGTACATCTTCCATCGCTAATATAAACGGAAAATCAAGAACATTTTAGTTAATTCTAATGAAAACACATTGTTTTTTATCATTCGTATTGGAAACAACATTGTCATATGTCTTTTCTTGGATCTAAATAATACGAAACCTCGCTCTATGATTTGAAGTTAAAATCCTCATATATGGTAAAATAGTGACTTTTTCACGTTAATCATGTAGTTTGATATTACGTAAATATATTCATTTTTACCAATATTTCGATCCTATTTCATGTAGTATCACGATATGTGATTTGGCCTTCATATCTCAGAATGTCGCATAATATTGCATTTTAAGCAAGTTTTCTTGCATTTTGTTTCGTACGAAAAATCATCGAATTTAGCAATATTTTGACGTTTATCATCCCCTTTTCCTTTATGTGATTTAAACAAAACATCCTCGAATTAGGCAATATTTAGCGGTTTTTCACGTTTTTGTGAATTATCAGTTTTTTGTTATTAATTCATTAAATATTCGATAAAAATGATGCAAACACATAATTGATTAGATAATAACCTTAAATACTTCATTTTCAATCATGTATTTGTTTCTCGTTAAAATACTGAGTAAGATATTGAAAAGGGGAGAAGTTCTGTTTTTATTGCATATATCGACGTTTCAGCCGGAATAGAGCGGTTTTACGTGTACATTTCCATCGGTAATATAAACGGAAAATCAATAACATTTTAGTTAATTCATGTGGAAACACATTGTTTTTTATCATCCGTATTGGAAACACATTGTTTTTTATCATTCGTATTGGAAACAACATTGTCATATGTCTTTTCTTGGATCTAAATAATACGAAACCTCGCTCTATGATTTGAAGTTAAAATCCTCAAATATGGTAAAATAGTGACTTTTTCACGTTAATCATGTAGTTTGATATTACGTAAATATATTCATTTTTACCAATACTTCGATACTATTTTATGTAGTATCACGATATGTGATTTGGCGTTCAAATCTCAGAATTTCGCATAATATTGCATTTTAAGCAAGTTTTCTTGCATTTTGTTTCGTACGAAAAATCATCGAATTTAGCAATATTTTGACGTTTATCATCCCCTTTTCCTCTATGTGATTTAAACAAAATATCATCGAATTAGGCAATATTTTGCCGTTTTTCCACGTTTTTGAGAATTTTCAGTTTATTGGTATTAATTCATTATATATACTATATAAATGATGCAAACACATAATTGATTAGATAATAACCTTAAATACTTCATTTTCAATCATCTATTTGTTTCTCGTTAAAATACTGAGTAAGATATTGAAAAGGGGAGAAGTTCGGTTTTTATTGCATATATCGACGTTTCAGCCGGATTAGAGCGGTTTTACGTGTACATCTTCCATCGGTAATATAAACAGAAAATCAAGAACATTTTAATTAATTCTATTGAAAACACATTGTTTTTTATCATTTGTATTGGAAACAACATTGTCATATGTCTTTTCTTGGATTTAAAAAATACGAAACATCGCTCTATGATTTGAAGGTAATATCCTCGAATATGGTAAAATAGTTACTTTTTCACGTTAATCATGTAGTTTGATATTACGTAAATATATTCATTTTTACCAATATTTCGATACTATTTCATGCAGTATCACGATATGTGATTTGACCTTCAAATCTCAGAATTTCGCATAATATTGCATTTTAAGCAAGTTTTCTTGCATTTTGTTTCGTACGAAAAATCATCGAATTTAGTAATATTTTAACGTTTATCATCCCCTTTTCCTTTATGTGATTTAAACAAAACATCATCGAATAAGGCAATATTTTGCCGTTTTTCCACGTTTTTGTGAATTTTCAGTTTATAGGTATTAATTCATTATATATACGGTAAAAATGATGCAAACACATAATTGAATAGATAATAACCTTAAATACATCATTTTCAATCATCTATTTGTTTCTCGTTAAAATACTGAGTAAGATATTGAAAAGGGGAGAAGTTCTGTTTTTATTGCATATATCGACGTTTCAGCCGGAATAGAGCGGTTTTACGTGTACATTTCCATCGGTAATATAAACGGAAAATTAAGAACATTTTAGTTAATTCTAATGAAAACACATTGTTTTTTATCATTCGTTTTGGAAACACATTGTTTTTTATCATTCGTATTGGAAACAACATTGTCATATGTCTTTTTTTGGATCTAAATAATACGAAACCTCGCTCAATGATTTGAAATTTAAAATCCTCAAATATGGAAAAATAGTGAATTTTCACGTTAATCATGTAGTTTGATATTACGTAAATATATTCATTTTTACCAATATTTCGATACTAATTCATGTAGTTTCACGGTATGTGATTTGGCCTTCAAATCTCAGAATATCGCATAATATTGCATTTTAAGCAAGTTTTCTTGCATTTTGTTTCGTATGAAAAGTCATCGAATTTAGCAATATTTTGACGTTTATCGCCTACTTTTCCTTTATGTGATTTAAACAAAATATCATCGAATTAGGCAATATTTTGCCGTTTTTCGACGTTTTTGTGAATTTTCAGTTTATAGGTATTAATTCATTATATATACGATAAAAATGATGCAAAATAATAATTGATTAGATAATAACCTTAAATACTTCATTTTCAATCATCTATTTGTTTCTCGTTAAAATTCTGAATAAGATATTGAAAAGGGGAGAAGTTCGGTTTTTATTGCATATATCGACGTTTCAGCCGGATTAGAGCGGTTTTACGTGTACATCTTCCATCGGTAATATAAACGGAAAATCAATAACATTTTAGTTAATTCTTATGAAAACACATTTTTTTTTATCATTCGTTTTGGAAACATCATTGTCATATGTCTTTTCTTGGATCTAAATAATACGAAACCTCGCTCTATGATTTGAAGTTAAAATCCTCAAATATGGTAAAATAGTGACTTTTTCACGTTAATCATGTAGTTTGATATTACGTAAATATATTCATTTTTACCAATATTTCGATCCTATTTCATGTAGTATCATGATATGTGATTTGGCCTTCATATCTCAGAATGTCAAATAATATTGCATTTTAAGCAAGTTTTCTTGCATTTTGTTTCGTACGAAAAATCATCGAATTTAGTAATATTTTAACGTTTATCATCCCCTTTTCCTTTATGTGATTTAAACAAAACATCATCGAATAAGGCAATATTTTGCCGTTTTTCCACGTTTTTGTGAATTTTCAGTTTATAGGTATTAATTCATTATATATACGGTAAAAATGATGCAAACACATAATTGATTAGATAATAACCTTAAATACATCATTTTCAATCATCTATTTGTTTCTCGTTAAAATACTGAGTAAGATATTGAAAAGGGGAGAAGTTCTGTTTTTATTGCATATATCGACGTTTCAGCCGGAATAGAGCGGTTTTACGTGTACATTTCCATCGGTAATATAAACGGAAAATTAAGAACATTTTAGTTAATTCTAATGAAAACACATTGTTTTTTATCATTTGTATTGGAAACAACATTGTCATATGTCATTTCTTGGATCTAAATAATACGAAACCTCGCTCTATGATTTGAAGTTAAAATCCTCAAATATGATTAAATAGTTAATTTTTTCACGTTTTTCATGTAGTTTGATATTACGTAAATATATTCATTTTTACCAATATTTCGATACTATTTCATGTAGTATCACGATATATGATTTGGCCTTCAAATCTCAGAATATCGCATAATATTGCATTATAAGCAAGTTTTCTTGCATTTTTTTTCGTACGAAAAATCATCGAATTTAGCAATATTTTGACGTTTATCGTCTACTTTTCCTTTATGTGATTTAAACAAACAATCATCGAATTAGGCAATATTTTGCCGTTTTTCCACGTTTTTGTGAATTTTCAGTTTATAGGTATTAATTCATTATATATACGATAAAAATGATGCAAAATAATAATTGATTAGATAATAACCTTAAATACTTCATTTTCAATCATCTATTTGTTTCTCGTTAAAATTCTGAATAAGATATTGAAAAGGGGAGAAGTTCGGTTTTTATTGCATATATCGACGTTTCAGCCGGATTAGAGCGGTTTTACGTGTACATCTTCCATCGGTAATATAAACGGAAAATCAAGAACATTTTAGTTAATTCTAATGAAAACACATTGTTTTTTATCATTCGTTTTGGAAACACATTGTTTTTTATCATTCGTATTGGAAACAACATTGTCATATGTCTTTTTTTGGATCTAAATAATACGAAACCTCGCTCAATGATTTGAAGTTAAAATCCTCAAATATGGAAAAATAGTGAATTTTCACGTTAATCATGTAGTTTGATATTACGTAAATATATTCATTTTTACCAATATTTCGATACTAATTCATGTAGTTTCACGGTATGTGATTTGGCCTTCAAATCTCAGAATATCGCATAATATTGCATTTTAAGCAAGTTTTCTTGCATTTTGTTTCGTACGAAAAGTCATCGAATTTAGCAATATTTTGACGTTTATCGCCTACTTTTCCTTTATGTGATTTAAGCAAAATATCATCGAATTAGGCAATATTTTGCCGTTTTTCCACGTTTTTGTGAATTTTCAGTTTATAGGTATTAATTCATTATATATACGATAAAAATGATGCAAAATAATAATTGATTAGATAATAACCTTAAATACTTCATTTTCAATCATCTATTTGTTTCTCGTTAAAATTCTGAATAAGATATTGAAAAGGGGAGAAGTTCGGTTTTTATTGCATATATCGACGTTTCAGCCGGATTAGAGCGGTTTTACGTGTACATCTTCCATCGGTAATATAAACGGAAAATCAATAACATTTTAGTTAATTCTTATGAAAACACATTGTTTTTTATCATTCGTTTTGGAAACATCATTGTCATATGTCTTTTCTTGGATCTAAATAATACGAAACCTCGCTCTATGATTTGAAGTTAAAATCCTCAAATATGGTAAAATAGTGACTTTTTCACGTTAATCATGTAGTTTGATATTACGTAAATATATTCATTTTTACCAATATTTCGATCCTATTTCATGTAGTATCATGATATGTGATTTGGCCTTCATATCTCAGAATGTCGCATAACATTGCATTTTAAGCAAGTTTTCTTGCATTTTGTTTCGTACGAAAAATCATCGAATTTAGTAATATTTTAACATTTATCATCCCCTTTTCCTTTATGTGATTTAAACAAAACATCATCGAATAAGGCAATATTTTGCCGTTTTTCCACGTTTTTGTGAATTTTAAGTTTATAGGTATTAATTCATTATATATACGGTAAAAATGATGCAAACACATAATTGATTAGATAATAACCTTAAATACATCATTTTCAATCATCTATTTGTTTCTCGTTAAAATACTGAGTAAGATATTGAAAAGGGGAGAAGTTCTGTTTTTATTGCATATATCGACGTTTCAGCCGGAATAGAGCGGTTTTACGTGTACATTTCCATCGGTAATATAAACGGAAAATTAAGAACATTTTAGTTAATTCTAATGAAAACACATTGTTTTTTATCATTTGTATTGGAAACAACATTGTCATATGTCATTTCTTGGATCTAAATAATACGAAACCTCGCTCTTTGATTTGAAGTTAAAATCCTCAAATATGATTAAATAGTTAATTTTTTCACGTTTTTCATGTAGTTTGATATTACGTAAATATATTCATTTTTACCAATATTTCGATACTATTTCATGTAGTATCACGATATATGATTTGGCCTTCAAATCTCAGAATATCGCATAATATTGCATTATAAGCAAGTTTTCTTGCATTTTTTTTCGTACGAAAAATCATCGAATTTAGCAATATTTTGACGTTTATCGTCTACTTTTCCTTTATGTGATTTAAACAAACAATCATCGAATTAGGCAATATTTTGCCGTTTTTCCACGTTTTTGTGAATTTTCAGTTTATAGGTATTAATTCATTATATATACGATAAAAATGATGCAAAATAATAATTGATTAGATAATAACCTTAAATACTTCATTTTCAATCATCTATTTGTTTCTCGTTAAAATTCTGAATAAGATATTGAAAAGGGGAGAAGTTCGGTTTTTATTGCATATATCGACGTTTCAGCCGGATTAGAGCGGTTTTACGTGTACATCTTCCATTGGTAATATAAACGGAAAATCAAGAACATTTTAGTTAATTCTAATGAAAACACATTGTTTTTTATCATTCGTTTTGGAAACACATTGTTTTTTATCATTCGTATTGGAAACAACATTGTCATATGTCTTTTTTTGGATCTAAATAATACGAAACCTCGCTCAATGATTTGAAGTTAAAATCCTCAAATATGGAAAAATAGTGAATTTTCACGTTAATCATGTAGTTTGATATTACGTAAATATATTCATTTTTACCAATATTTCGATACTAATTCATGTAGTTTCACGGTATGTGATTTGGCCTTCAAATCTCAGAATATCGCATAATATTGCATTTTAAGCAAGTTTTCTTGCATTTTGTTTCGTACGAAAAGTCATCGAATTTAGCAATATTTTGACGTTTATCGCCTACTTTTCCTTTATGTGATTTAAACAAAATATCATCGAATTAGGCAATATTTTGCCGTTTTTCCACGTTTTTGTGAATTTTCAGTTTATAGGTATTAATTCATTATATATACGATAAAAATGATGCAAAATAATAATTGATTAGATAATAACCTTAAATACTTCATTTTCAATCATCTATTTGTTTCTCGTTAAAATTCTGAATAAGATATTGAAAAGGGGAGAAGTTCGGTTTTTATTGCATATATCGACGTTTCAGCCGGATTAGAGCGGTTTTACGTGTACATCTTCCATCGGTAATATAAACGGAAAATCAATAACATTTTAGTTAATTCTTATGAAAACACATTGTTTTTTATCATTCGTTTTGGAAACATCATTGTCATATGTCTTTTCTTGGATCTAAATAATACGAAACCTCGCTCTATGATTTGAAGTTAAAATCCTCAAATATGGTAAAATAGTGACTTTTTCACGTTAATCATGTAGTTTGATATTACGTAAATATATTCATTTTTACCAATATTTCGATCCTATTTCATGTAGTATCATGATATGTGATTTGGCCTTCATATCTCAGAATGTCGCATTTTATCATCTCCTTTTCCTTTATGTGATTTAAACAAAATATCATCGAATTAGGCAATATTTTGCCGTTTTTCCACGTTTTTGTGAATTTTCAGTCTATGGGTATTAATTCATTATATATACGATAAAAATGATACAAACACATAATTGATTAGATAATAACCTTAAATACTTCATTTTCAATCATCTATTTGCTTCTTGTTAAAATACTGAGTAAGATATTGAAAAGGGGAGAAGTTCGGTTTTTATTGCATATATCGACGTTTCAGCCGGATTAGAGCGGTTTTACGTGTACATCTTCCATCGGTAATTTAAATGGAAAATGAAGAACATTTTAGTTAATTCTAATGAAAACACATTGTTTTTTATCATTCGTTTTGGAAACACATTGTTTTTTATCATTCGTATTGGAAACAACATTGTCATATGTCTTTTTTTGGATCTAAATAATACGAAACCTCGCTCAATGATTTGAAGTAAAAATCCTCAAATATGGAAAAATAGTGAATTTTCACGTTAATCATGTAGTTTGATATTACGTAAATATATTCATTTTTACCAATATTTCGATACTAATTCATGTAGTTTCACGGTATGTGATTTGGCCTTCAAATCTCAGAATATCGCATAATATTGCATTTTAAGCAAGTTTTCTTGCATTTTGTTTCGTACGAAAAGTCATCGAATTTAGCAATATTTTGACGTTTATCGCCTACTTTTCCTTTATGTGATTTAAACAAAATATCATCGAATTAGGCAATATTTTGCCGTTTTTCCACGTTTTTGTGAATTTTCAGTTTATAGGTATTAATTCATTATATATACGATAAAAATGATGCAAAATAATAATTGATTAGATAATAACCTTAAATACTTCATTTTCAATCATCTATTTGTTTCTCGTTAAAATTCTGAATAAGATATTGAAAAGGGGAGAAGTTCGGTTTTTATTGCATATATCGACGTTTCAGCCGGATTAGAGCGGTTTTACGTGTACATCTTCCATCGGTAATATAAACGGAAAATCAATAACATTTTAGTTAATTCTTATGAAAACACATTGTTTTTTATCATTCGTTTTGGAAACATCATTGTCATATGTCTTTTCTTGGATCTAAATAATACGAAACCTCGCTCTATGATTTGAAGTTAAAATCCTCAAATATGGTAAAATAGTGACTTTTTCACGTTAATCATGTAGTTTGATATTACGTAAATATATTCATTTTTACCAATATTTCGATCCTATTTCATGTAGTATCATGATATGTGATTTGGCCTTCATATCTCAGAATGTCGCATTTTATCATCTCCTTTTCCTTTATGTGATTTAAACAAAATATCATCGAATTAGGCAATATTTTGCCGTTTTTCAACGTTTTTGTGAATTTTCAGTCTATGGGTATTAATTCATTATATATACGATAAAAATGATACAAACACATAATTGATTAGATAATAACCTTAAATACTTCATTTTCAATCATCTATTTGCTTCTTGTTAAAATACTGAGTAAGATATTGAAAAGGGGAGAAGTTCGGTTTTTATTGCATATATCGACGTTTCAGCCGGATTAGAGCGGTTTTACGTGTACATCTTCCATCGGTAATTTAAATGGAAAATGAAGAACATTTTAGTTAATTCTAATGAAAACACATTGTTTTTTATCATTTGTATTAGAAACAACATTGTCATATGTCTTTTCTTGGATCTAAATAATACGAAACCTCGCTCTATGATTTGAAGTTAAAATCCTCAAATATGGTTATATAGTGACTTTTTTCACGTTTTTCATGTAGTTTGATATTACGTAAATATATTCATTTTTACCAATATTTCGATACTATTTCATGTAGTATCACGATATGTGATTTAGCCTTCAAATCTCAGAATTTCGCATAATATTGCATTTTAAGCAAGTTTTCTTGCATTTTGTTTCGTACGAAAAATCATCGAATTTAGCAATAGTTTGACGTTTATCGTCTCCTTTTCCTTTATGTGATTTAAACAAAATATCATCGAATTAGGCAATATTTTGCCGTTTTTCCACGTTTTTGTGAATTTTCAGTTTATAGGTATTAATTCATTATATATACGATAAAAATGATGCAAAATAATAATTGATTAGATAATAACCTTAAATACTTCATTTTCAATCATCTATTTGTTTCTCGTTAAAATTCTGAATAAGATATTGAAAAGGGAAGAAGTTCGGTTTTTATTGCATATATCGACGTTTCAGCCGTATTAGAGCGGTTTTACGTGTACATCTTCCATCGCTAATATAAACGGAAAATCAAGAACATTTTAGTTAATTCTAATGAAAACACATTGTTTTTTATCATTCGTATTGGAAACAACATTGTCATATGTCTTTTCTTGGATCTAAATAATACGAAACCTCGCTCTATGATTTGAAGTTAAAATCCTCATATATGGTAAAATAGTGACTTTTTCACGTTAATCATGTAGTTTGATATTACGTAAATATATTCATTTTTACCAATATTTCGATCCTATTTCATGTAGTATCACGATATGTGATTTGGCCTTCATATCTCAGAATGTCGCATAATATTGCATTTTAAGCAAGTTTTCTTGCATTTTGTTTCGTACGAAAAATCATCGAATTTAGCAATATTTTGACGTTTATCATCCCCTTTTCCTTTATGTGATTTAAACAAAACATCCTCGAATTCGGCAATATTTAGCGGTTTTTCACGTTTTTGTGAATTTTCAGTTTTTTGTTATTAATTCATTAAATATTCGATAAAAATGATGCAAACACATAATTGATTAGATAATAACCTTAAATACTTCATTTTCAATCATGTATTTGTTTCTCGTTAAAATACTGAGTAAGATATTGAAAAGGGGAGAAGTTATGTTTTTATTGCATATATCGACGTTTCAGCCGGAATAGAGCGGTTTTACGTGTACATTTCCATCGGTAATATAAACGGAAAATCAATAACATTTTAGTTAATTCATGTGGAAACACATTGTTTTTTATCATCCGTATTGGAAACACATTGTTTTTTATCATTCGTATTGGAAACAACATTGTCATATGTCTTTTCTTGGATCTAAATAATACGAAACCTCGCTCTATGATTTGAAGTTAAAATCCTCAAATATGGTAAAATAGTGACTTTTTCACGTTAATCATGTAGTTTGATATTACGTAAATATATTCATTTTTACCAATACTTCGATACTATTTTATGTAGTATCACGATATGTGATTTGGCGTTCAAATCTCAGAATTTCGCATAATATTGCATTTTAAGCAAGTTTTCTTGCATTTTGTTTCGTACGAAAAATCATCGAATTTAGCAATATTTTGACGTTTATCATCCCCCTTTTCCTCTATGTGATTTAAACAAAATATCATCGAATTAGGCAATATTTTGCCGTTTTTCCATGTTTTTGTGAATTTTCAGTTTATTGGTATTAATTCATTATATATACTATATAAATGATGCAAACACATAATTGATTAGATAATAACCTTAAATACTTCATTTTCAATCATCTATTTGTTTCTCGTTAAAATACTGAGTAAGATATTGAAAAGGGGAGAAGTTCGGTTTTTATTGCATATATCGACGTTTCAGCCGGATTAGAGCGGTTTTACGTGTACATCTTCCATCGGTAATATAAACAGAAAATCAAGAACATTTTAATTAATTCTATTGAAAACACATTGTTTTTTATCATTTGTATTGGAAACAACATTGTCATATGTCTTTTCTTGGATTTAAAAAATACGAAACATCGCTCTATGATTTGAAGGTAATATCCTCGAATATGGTAAAATAGTTACTTTTTCACGTTAATCATGTAGTTTGATATTACGTAAATATATTCATTTTTACCAATATTTCGATCCTATTTCATGTAGTATCACGATATGTGATTTGGCCTTCATATCTCAGAATGTCGCATAATATTGCATTTTAAGCAAGTTTTCTTGCATTTTGTTTCGTACGAAAAATCATCGAATTTAGCAATAGTTTGACGTTTATCGTCTCCTTTTCCTTTATGTGATTTAAACAAAATATCATCGAATTAGGCAATATTTTGCCGTTTTTCCACGTTTTTGTGAATTTTCAGTTTATAGGTATTAATTCATTATATATACGATAAAAATGATGCAAAATAATAATTGATTAGATAATAACCTTAAATACTTCATTTTCAATCATCTATTTGTTTCTCGTTAAAATTCTGAATAAGATATTGAAAAGGGAAGAAGTTCGGTTTTTATTGCATATATCGACGTTTCAGCCGTATTAGAGCGGTTTTACGTGTACATCTTCCATCGCTAATATAAACGGAAAATCAAGAACATTTTAGTTAATTCTAATGAAAACACATTGTTTTTTATCATTCGTATTGGAAACAACATTGTCATATGTCTTTTCTTGGATCTAAATAATACGAAACCTCGCTCTATGATTTGAACTTAAAATCCTCATATATGGTAAAATAGTGACTTTTTCACGTTAATCATGTAGTTTGATATTACGTAAATATATTCATTTTTACCAATACTTCGATACTATTTTATGTAGTATCACGATATGTGATTTGGCGTTCAAATCTCAGAATTTCGCATAATATTGCATTTTAAGCAAGTTTTCTTGCATTTTGTTTCGTACGAAAAATCATCGAATTTAGTAATATTTTAACGTTTATCATCCCCTTTTCCTTTATGTGATTTAAACAAAACATCATCGAATAAGGCAATATTTTGCCGTTTTTCCACGTTTTTGTGAATTTTCAGTTTATAGGTATTAATTCATTATATATACGGTAAAAATGATGCAAACACATAATTGAATAGATAATAACCTTAAATACATCATTTTCAATCATCTATTTGTTTCTCGTTAAAATACTGAGTAAGATATTGAAAAGGGGAGAAGTTCTGTTTTTATTGCATATATCGACGTTTCAGCCGGAATAGAGCGGTTTTACGTGTACATTTCCATCGGTAATATAAACGGAAAATCAATAACATTTTAGTTAATTCATGTGGAAACACATTGTTTTTTATCATCCGTATTGGAAACACATTGTTTTTTATCATTCGTATTGGAAACAACATTGTCATATGTCTTTTCTTGGATCTAAATAATACGAAACCTCGCTCTATGATTTGAAGTTAAAATCCTCAAATATGGTAAAATAGTGACTTTTTCACGTTAATCATGTAGTTTGATATTACGTAAATATATTCATTTTTACCAATACTTCGATACTATTTTATGTAGTATCACGATATGTGATTTGGCGTTCAAATCTCAGAATTTCGCATAATATTGCATTTTAAGCAAGTTTTCTTGCATTTTGTTTCGTACGAAAAATCATCGAATTTAGCAATATTTTGACGTTTATCATCCCCCTTTTCCTCTATGTGATTTAAACAAAATATCATCGAATTAGGCAATATTTTGCCGTTTTTCCATGTTTTTGTGAATTTTCAGTTTATTGGTATTAATTCATTATATATACTATATAAATGATGCAAACACATAATTGATTAGATAATAACCTTAAATACTTCATTTTCAATCATCTATTTGTTTCTCGTTAAAATACTGAGTAAGATATTGAAAAGGGGAGAAGTTCGGTTTTTATTGCATATATCGACGTTTCAGCCGGATTAGAGCGGTTTTACGTGTACATCTTCCATCGGTAATATAAACAGAAAATCAAGAACATTTTAATTAATTCTATTGAAAACACATTGTTTTTTATCATTTGTATTGGAAACAACATTGTCATATGTCTTTTCTTGGATTTAAAAAATACGAAACATCGCTCTATGATTTGAAGGTAATATCCTCGAATATGGTAAAATAGTTACTTTTTCACGTTAATCATGTAGTTTGATATTACGTAAATATATTCATTTTTACCAATATTTCGATCCTATTTCATGTAGTATCACGATATGTGATTTGGCCTTCATATCTCAGAATGTCGCATAATATTGCATTTTAAGCAAGTTTTCTTGCATTTTGTTTCGTACGAAAAATCATCGAATTTAGCAATAGTTTGACGTTTATCGTCTCCTTTTCCTTTATGTGATTTAAACAAAATATCATCGAATTAGGCAATATTTTGCCGTTTTTCCACGTTTTTGTGAATTTTCAGTTTATAGGTATTAATTCATTATATATACGATAAAAATGATGCAAAATAATAATTGATTAGATAATAACCTTAAATACTTCATTTTCAATCATCTATTTGTTTCTCGTTAAAATTCTGAATAAGATATTGAAAAGGGAAGAAGTTCGGTTTTTATTGCATATATCGACGTTTCAGCCGTATTAGAGCGGTTTTACGTGTACATCTTCCATCGCTAATATAAACGGAAAATCAAGAACATTTTAGTTAATTCTAATGAAAACACATTGTTTTTTATCATTCGTATTGGAAACAACATTGTCATATGTCTTTTCTTGGATCTAAATAATACGAAACCTCGCTCTATGATTTGAAGTTAAAATCCTCATATATGGTAAAATAGTGACTTTTTCACGTTAATCATGTAGTTTGATATTACGTAAATATATTCATTTTTACCAATATTTCGATCCTATTTCATGTAGTATCACGATATGTGATTTGGCCTTCATATCTCAGAATGTCGCATAATATTGCATTTTAAGCAAGTTTTCTTGCATTTTGTTTCGTACGAAAAATCATCGAATTTAGCAATATTTTGACGTTTATCATCCCCTTTTCCTTTATGTGATTTAAACAAAACATCCTCGAATAAGGCAATATTTAGCGGTTTTTCACGTTTTTGTGAATTATCAGTTTTTTGTTATTAATTCATTAAATATTCGATAAAAATGATGCAAACACATAATTGATTAGATAATAACCTTAAATACTTCATTTTCAATCATGTATTTGTTTCTCGTTAAAATACTGAGTAAGATATTGAAAAGGGGAGAAGTTCTGTTTTTATTGCAAATATCGACGTTTCAGCCGGAATAGAGCGGTTTTACGTGTACTTTTCCATCGGTAATATAAACGGAAAATCAATAACATTTTAGTTAATTCATGTGGAAACACATTGTTTTTTATCATCCGTATTGGAAACACATTGTTTTTTATCATTCGTATTGGAAACAACATTGTCATATGTCTTTTCTTGGATCTAAATAATACGAAACCTCGCTCTATGATTTGAAGTTAAAATCCTCAAATATGGTAAAATAGTGACTTTTTCACGTTAATCATGTAGTTTGATATTACGTAAATATATTCATTTTTACCAATACTTCGATACTATTTTATGTAGTATCACGATATGTGATTTGGCGTTCAAATCTCAGAATTTCGCATAATATTGCATTTTAAGCAAGTTTTCTTGCATTTTGTTTCGTACGAAAAATCATCGAATTTAGCAATATTTTGACGTTTATCATCCCCTTTTCCTCTATGTGATTTAAACAAAATATCATCGAATTAGGCAATATTTTGCCGTTTTTCCACGTTTTTGTGAATTTTCAGTTTATTGGTATTAATTCATTATATATACTATATAAATGATGCAAACACATAATTGATTAGATAATAACCTTAAATACTTCATTTTCAATCATCTATTTGTTTCTCGTTAAAATACTGAGTAAGATATTGAAAAGGGGAGAATTTCGGTTTTTATTGCATATATCGACGTTTCAGCCGGATTAGAGCGGTTTTACGTGTACATCTTCCATCGGTAATATAAACAGAAAATCAAGAACATTTTAATTAATTCTATTGAAAACACATTGTTTTTTATCATTTGTATTGGAAACAACATTGTCATATGTCTTTTCTTGGATTTAAAAAATACGAAACATCGCTCTATGATTTGAAGGTAATATCCTCGAATATGGTAAAATAGTTACTTTTTCACGTTAATCATGTAGTTTGATATTACGTAAATATATTCATTTTTACCAATATTTCGATACTATTTCATGCAGTATCACGATATGTGATTTGACCTTCAAATCTCAGAATTTCGCATAATATTGCATTTTAAGCAAGTTTTCTTGCATTTTGTTTCGTACGAAAAATCATCGAATTTAGTAATATTTTAACGTTTATCATCCCCTTTTCCTTTATGTGATTTAAACAAAACATCATCGAATAAGGCAATATTTTGCCGTTTTTCCACGTTTTTGTGAATTTTCAGTTTATAGGTATTAATTCATTATATATACGGTAAAAATGATGCAAACACATAATTGAATAGATAATAACCTTAAATACATCATTTTCAATCATCTATTTGTTTCTCGTTAAAATACTGAGTAAGATATTGAAAAGGGGAGAAGTTCTGTTTTTATTGCATATATCGACGTTTCAGCCGGAATAGAGCGGTTTTACGTGTTCATTTCCATCGGTAATATAAACGGAAAATTAAGAACATTTTAGTTAATTCTAATGAAAACACATTGTTTTTTATCATTTGTATTGGAAACAACATTGTCATATGTCATTTCTTGGATCTAAATAATACGAAACCTCGCTCTATGATTTGAAGTTAAAATCCTCAAATATGATTAAATAGTTAATTTTTTCACGTTTTTCATGTAGTTTGATATTACGTAAATATATTCATTTTTACCAATATTTCGATACTATTTCATGTAGTATCACGATATATGATTTGGCCTTCAAATCTCAGAATATCGCATAATATTGCATTATAAGCAAGTTTTCTTGCATTTTTTTTCGTACGAAAAATCATCGAATTTAGCAATATTTTGACGTTTATCGTCTACTTTTCCTTTATGTGATTTAAACAAACAATCATCGAATTAGGCAATATTTTGCCGTTTTTCCACGTTTTTGTGAATTTTCAGTTTATAGGTATTAATTCATTATATATACGATAAAAATGATGCAAAATAATAATTGATTAGATAATAACCTTAAATACTTCATTTTCAATCATCTATTTGTTTCTCGTTAAAATTCTGAATAAGATATTGAAAAGGGGAGAAGTTCGGTTTTTATTGCATATATCGACGTTTCAGCCGGATTAGAGCGGTTTTACGTGTACATCTTCCATCGGTAATATAAACGGAAAATCAAGAACATTTTAGTTAATTCTAATGAAAACACATTTATTTTTATCATTCGTTTTGGAAACACATTGTTTTTTATCATTCGTATTGGAAACAACATTGTCATATGTCTTTTTTTGGATCTAAATAATACGAAACCTCGCTCAATGATTTGAAGTTAAAATCCTCAAATATGGAAAAATAGTGAATTTTCACGTTAATCATGTAGTTTGATATTACGTAAATATATTCATTTTTACCAATATTTCGATACTAATTCATGTAGTTTCACGGTATGTGATTTGGCCTTCAAATCTCAGAATATCGCATAATATTGCATTTTAAGCAAGTTTTCTTGCATTTTGTTTCGTATGAAAAGTCATCGAATTTAGCAATATTTTGACGTTTATCGCCTACTTTTCCTTTATGTGATTTAAACAAAATATCATCGAATTAGGCAATATTTTGCCGTTTTTCCACGTTTTTGTGAATTTTCAGTTTATAGGTATTAATTCATTATATATACGATAAAAATGATGCAAAATAATAATTGATTAGATAATAACCTTAAATACTTCATTTTCAATCATCTATTTGTTTCTCGTTAAAATTCTGAATAAGATATTGAAAAGGGGAGAAGTTCGGTTTTTATTGCATATATCGACGTTTCAGCCGGATTAGAGCGGTTTTACGTGTACATCTTCCATCGGTAATATAAACGGAAAATCAATAACATTTTAGTTAATTCTTATGAAAACACATTGTTTTTTATCATTCGTTTTGGAAACATCATTGTCATATGTCTTTTCTTGGATCTAAATAATACGAAACCTCGCTCTATGATTTGAAGTTAAAATCCTCAAATATGGTAAAATAGTGACTTTTTCACGTTAATCATGTAGTTTGATATTACGTAAATATATTCATTTTTACCAATATTTCGATCCTATTTCATGTAGTATCACGATATGTGATTTGGCCTTCATATCTCAGAATGTCGCATAATATTGCATTTTAAGCAAGTTTTCTTGCATTTTGTTTCGTACGAAAAATCATCGAATTTAGCAATATTTTGACGTTTATCATCCCCTTTTCCTTTATGTGATTTAAACAAAACATCCTCGAATAAGGCAATATTTAGCGGTTTTTCACGTTTTTGTGAATTATCAGTTTTTTGTTATTAATTCATTAAATATTCGATAAAAATGATGCAAACACATAATTGATTAGATAATAACCTTAAATACTTCATTTTCAATCATGTTTTTGTTTCTCGTTAAAATACTGAGTAAGATATTGAAAAGGGGAGAAGTTCTGTTTTTATTGCAAATATCGACGTTTCAGCCGGAATAGAGCGGTTTTACGTGTACTTTTCCATCGGTAATATAAACGGAAAATCAATAACATTTTAGTTAATTCATGTGGAAACACATTGTTTTTTATCATCCGTATTGGAAACACATTGTTTTTTATCATTCGTATTGGAAACAACATTGTCATATGTCTTTTCTTGGATCTAAATAATACGAAACCTCGCTCTATGATTTGAAGTTAAAATCCTCAAATATGGTAAAATAGTGACTTTTTCACGTTAATCATGTAGTTTGATATTACGTAAATATATTCATTTTTACCAATACTTCGATACTATTTTATGTAGTATCACGATATGTGATTTGGCGTTCAAATCTCAGAATTTCGCATAATATTGCATTTTAAGCAAGTTTTCTTGCATTTTGTTTCGTACGAAAAATCATCGAATTTAGCAATATTTTGACGTTTATCATCCCCTTTTCCTCTATGTGATTTAAACAAAATATCATCGAATTAGGCAATATTTTGCCGTTTTTCCACGTTTTTGTGAATTTTCAGTTTATTGGTATTAATTCATTATATATACTATATAAATGATGCAAACACATAATTGATTAGATAATAACCTTAAATACTTCATTTTCAATCATCTATTTGTTTCTCGTTAAAATACTGAGTAAGATATTGAAAAGGGGAGAATTTCGGTTTTTATTGCATATATCGACGTTTCAGCCGGATTAGAGCGGTTTTACGTGTACATCTTCCATCGGTAATATAAACAGAAAATCAAGAACATTTTAATTAATTCTATTGAAAACACATTGTTTTTTATCATTTGTATTGGAAACAACATTGTCATATGTCTTTTCTTGGATTTAAAAAATACGAAACATCGCTCTATGATTTGAAGGTAATATCCTCGAATATGGTAAAATAGTTACTTTTTCACGTTAATCATGTAGTTTGATATTACGTAAATATATTCATTTTTACCAATATTTCGATACTATTTCATGCAGTATCACGATATGTGATTTGACCTTCAAATCTCAGAATTTCGCATAATATTGCATTTTAAGCAAGTTTTCTTGCATTTTGTTTCGTACGAAAAATCATCGAATTTAGTAATATTTTAACGTTTATCATCCCCTTTTCCTTTATGTGATTTAAACAAAACATCATCGAATAAGGCAATATTTTGCCGTTTTTCCACGTTTTTGTGAATTTTCAGTTTATAGGTATTAATTCATTATATATACGGTAAAAATGATGCAAACACATAATTGAATAGATAATAACCTTAAATACATCATTTTCAATCATCTATTTGTTTCTCGTTAAAATACTGAGTAAGATATTGAAAAGGGGAGAAGTTCTGTTTTTATTGCATATATCGACGTTTCAGCCGGAATAGAGCGGTTTTACGTGTTCATTTCCATCGGTAATATAAACGGAAAATTAAGAACATTTTAGTTAATTCTAATGAAAACACATTGTTTTTTATCATTTGTATTGGAAACAACATTGTCATATGTCATTTCTTGGATCTAAATAATACGAAACCTCGCTCTATGATTTGAAGTTAAAATCCTCAAATATGATTAAATAGTTAATTTTTTCACGTTTTTCATGTAGTTTGATATTACGTAAATATATTCATTTTTACCAATATTTCGATACTATTTCATGTAGTATCACGATATATGATTTGGCCTTCAAATCTCAGAATATCGCATAATATTGCATTATAAGCAAGTTTTCTTGCATTTTTTTTCGTACGAAAAATCATCGAATTTAGCAATATTTTGACGTTTATCGTCTACTTTTCCTTTATGTGATTTAAACAAACAATCATCGAATTAGGCAATATTTTGCCGTTTTTCCACGTTTTTGTGAATTTTCAGTTTATAGGTATTAATTCATTATATATACGATAAAAATGATGCAAAATAATAATTGATTAGATAATAACCTTAAATACTTCATTTTCAATCATCTATTTGTTTCTCGTTAAAATTCTGAATAAGATATTGAAAAGGGGAGAAGTTCGGTTTTTATTGCATATATCGACGTTTCAGCCGGATTAGAGCGGTTTTACGTGTACATCTTCCATCGGTAATATAAACGGAAAATCAAGAACATTTTAGTTAATTCTAATGAAAACACATTTATTTTTATCATTCGTTTTGGAAACACATTGTTTTTTATCATTCGTATTGGAAACAACATTGTCATATGTCTTTTTTTTGATCTAAATAATACGAAACCTCGCTCAATGATTTGAAGTTAAAATCCTCAAATATGGAAAAATAGTGAATTTTCACGTTAATCATGTAGTTTGATATTACGTAAATATATTCATTTTTACCAATATTTCGATACTAATTCATGTAGTTTCACGGTATGTGATTTGGCCTTCAAATCTCAGAATATCGCATAATATTGCATTTTAAGCAAGTTTTCTTGCATTTTGTTTCGTATGAAAAGTCATCGAATTTAGCAATATTTTGACGTTTATCGCCTACTTTTCCTTTATGTGATTTAAACAAAATATCATCGAATTAGGCAATATTTTGCCGTTTTTCCACGTTTTTGTGAATTTTCAGTTTATAGGTATTAATTCATTATATATACGATAAAAATGATGCAAAATAATAATTGATTAGATAATAACCTTAAATACTTCATTTTCAATCATCTATTTGTTTCTCGTTAAAATTCTGAATAAGATATTGAAAAGGGGAGAAGTTCGGTTTTTATTGCATATATCGACGTTTCAGCCGGATTAGAGCGGTTTTACGTGTACATCTTCCATCGGTAATATAAACGGAAAATCAATAACATTTTAGTTAATTCTTATGAAAACACATTGTTTTTTATCATTCGTTTTGGAAACATCATTGTCATATGTCTTTTCTTGGATCTAAATAATACGAAACCTCGCTCTATGATTTGAAGTTAAAATCCTCAAATATGGTAAAATAGTGACTTTTTCACGTTAATCATGTAGTTTGATATTACGTAAATATATTCATTTTTACCAATATTTCGATCCTATTTCATGTAGTATCATGATATGTGATTTGGCCTTCATATCTCAGAATGTCGCATAATATTGCATTTTAAGCAAGTTTTCTTGCATTTTGTTTCGTACGAAAAATCATCGAATTTAGTAATATTTTAACGTTTATCATCCCCTTTTCCTTTATGTGATTTAAACAAAACATCATCGAATAAGGCAATATTTTGCCGTTTTTCCACGTTTTTATGAATTTTCAGTTTATAGGTATTAATTCATTATATATACGGTAAAAATGATGCAAACACATAATTGATTAGATAATAACCTTAAATACATCATTTTCAATCATCTATTTGTTTCTCGTTAAAATACTGAGTAAGATATTGAAAAGGGGAGAAGTTCTGTTTTTATTGCATATATCGACGTTTCAGCCGGAATAGAGCGGTTTTACGTGTACATTTCCATCGGTAATATAAACGGAAAATTAAGAACATTTTAGTTAATTCTAATGAAAACACATTGTTTTTTATCATTTGTATTGGAAACAACATTGTCATATGTCATTTCTTGGATCTAAATAATACGAAACCTCGCTCTATGATTTGAAGTTAAAATCCTCAAATATGATTAAATAGTTAATTTTTTCACGTTAATCATGTAGTTTGATATTACGTAAATATATTCATTTTTACCAATATTTCGATCCTATTTCATGTAGTATCACGATATGTGATTTGGCCTTCATATCTCAGAATGTCGCATAATATTGCATTTTAAGCAAGTTTTCTTGCATTTTGTTTCGTACGAAAAATCATCGAATTTAGCAATAGTTTGACGTTTATCGTCTCCTTTTCCTTTATGTGATTTAAACAAAATATCATCGAATTAGGCAATATTTTGCCGTTTTTCCACGTTTTTGTGAATTTTCAGTTTATAGGTATTAATTCATTATATATACGATAAAAATGATGCAAAATAATAATTGATTAGATAATAACCTTAAATACTTCATTTTCAATCATCTATTTGTTTCTCGTTAAAATTCTGAATAAGATATTGAAAAGGGAAGAAGTTCGGTTTTTATTGCATATATCGACGTTTCAGCCGTATTAGAGCGGTTTTACGTGTACATCTTCCATCGCTAATATAAACGGAAAATCAAGAACATTTTAGTTAATTCTAATGAAAACACATTGTTTTTTATCATTCGTATTGGAAACAACATTGTCATATGTCTTTTCTTGGATCTAAATAATACGAAACCTCGCTCTATGATTTGAAGTTAAAATCCTCATATATGGTAAAATAGTGACTTTTTCACGTTAATCATGTAGTTTGATATTACGTAAATATATTCATTTTTACCAATATTTCGATCCTATTTCATGTAGTATCACGATATGTGATTTGGCCTTCATATCTCAGAATGTCGCATAATATTGCATTTTAAGCAAGTTTTCTTGCATTTTGTTTCGTACGAAAAATCATCGAATTTAGCAATATTTTGACGTTTATCATCCCCTTTTCCTTTATGTGATTTAAACAAAACATCCTCGAATAAGGCAATATTTAGCGGTTTTTCACGTTTTTGTGAATTATCAGTTTTTTGTTATTAATTCATTAAATATTCGATAAAAATGATGCAAACACATAATTGATTAGATAATAACCTTAAATACTTCATTTTCAATCATGTATTTGTTTCTCGTTAAAATACTGAGTAAGATATTGAAAAGGGGAGAAGTTCTGTTTTTATTGCAAATATCGACGTTTCAGCCGGAATAGAGCGGTTTTACGTGTACTTTTCCATCGGTAATATAAACGGAAAATCAATAACATTTTAGTTAATTCATGTGGAAACACATTGTTTTTTATCATCCGTATTGGAAACACATTGTTTTTTATCATTCGTATTGGAAACAACATTGTCATATGTCTTTTCTTGGATCTAAATAATACGAAACCTCGCTCTATGATTTGAAGTTAAAATCCTCAAATATGGTAAAATAGTGACTTTTTCACGTTAATCATGTAGTTTGATATTACGTAAATATATTCATTTTTACCAATACTTCGATACTATTTTATGTAGTATCACGATATGTGATTTGGCGTTCAAATCTCAGAATTTCGCATAATATTGCATTTTAAGCAAGTTTTCTTGCATTTTGTTTCGTACGAAAAATCATCGAATTTAGCAATATTTTGACGTTTATCATCCCCTTTTCCTCTATGTGATTTAAACAAAATATCATCGAATTAGGCAATATTTTGCCGTTTTTCCACGTTTTTGTGAATTTTCAGTTTATTGGTATTAATTCATTATATATACTATATAAATGATGCAAACACATAATTGATTAGATAATAACCTTAAATACTTCATTTTCAATCATCTATTTGTTTCTCGTTAAAATACTGAGTAAGATATTGAAAAGGGGAGAATTTCGGTTTTTATTGCATATATCGACGTTTCAGCCGGATTAGAGCGGTTTTACGTGTACATCTTCCATCGGTAATATAAACAGAAAATCAAGAACATTTTAATTAATTCTATTGAAAACACATTGTTTTTTATCATTTGTATTGGAAACAACATTGTCATATGTCTTTTCTTGGATTTAAAAAATACGAAA
This sequence comes from Procambarus clarkii, assembly GCF_040958095.1. Lineage (NCBI taxonomy): Eukaryota > Metazoa > Arthropoda > Malacostraca > Decapoda > Cambaridae > Procambarus > Procambarus clarkii. The sequence goes on along the minus strand of NC_091218.1, from coordinate 31,330,515 downwards.
CATCGCTCTATGATTTGAAGGTAATATCCTCGAATATGGTAAAATAGTTACTTTTTCACGTTAATCATGTAGTTTGATATTACGTAAATATATTCATTTTTACCAATATTTCGATACTATTTCATGCAGTATCACGATATGTGATTTGACCTTCAAATCTCAGAATTTCGCATAATATTGCATTTTAAGCAAGTTTTCTTGCATTTTGTTTCGTACGAAAAATCATCGAATTTAGTAATATTTTAACGTTTATCATCCCCTTTTCCTTTATGTGATTTAAACAAAACATCATCGAATAAGGCAATATTTTGCCGTTTTTCCACGTTTTTGTGAATTTTCAGTTTATAGGTATTAATTCATTATATATACGGTAAAAATGATGCAAACACATAATTGAATAGATAATAACCTTAAATACATCATTTTCAATCATCTATTTGTTTCTCGTTAAAATACTGAGTAAGATATTGAAAAGGGGAGAAGTTCTGTTTTTATTGCATATATCGACGTTTCAGCCGGAATAGAGCGGTTTTACGTGTACATTTCCATCGGTAATATAAACGGAAAATTAAGAACATTTTAGTTAATTCTAATGAAAACACATTGTTTTTTATCATTTGTATTCGAAACAACATTGTCATATGTCATTTCTTGGATCTAAATAATACGAAACCTCGCTCTATGATTTGAAGTTAAAATCCTCAAATATGATTAAATAGTTAATTTTTTCACGTTTTTCATGTAGTTTGATATTACGTAAATATATTCATTTTTACCAATATTTCGATACTATTTCATGTAGTATCACGATATATGATTTGGCCTTCAAATCTCAGAATATCGCATAATATTGCATTATAAGCAAGTTTTCTTGCATTTTTTTTCGTACGAAAAATCATCGAATTTAGCAATATTTTGACGTTTATCGTCTACTTTTCCTTTATGTGATTTAAACAAACAATCATCGAATTAGGCAATATTTTGCCGTTTTTCCACGTTTTTGTGAATTTTCAGTTTATAGGTATTAATTCATTATATATACGATAAAAATGATGCAAAATAATAATTGATTAGATAATAACCTTAAATACTTCATTTTCAATCATCTATTTGTTTCTCGTTAAAATTCTGAATAAGATATTGAAAAGGGGAGAAGTTCGGTTTTTATTGCATATATCGACGTTTCAGCCGGATTAGAGCGGTTTTACGTGTACATCTTCCATCGGTAATATAAACGGAAAATCAAGAACATTTTAGTTAATTCTAATGAAAACACATTTATTTTTATCATTCGTTTTGGAAACACATTGTTTTTTATCATTCGTATTGGAAACAACATTGTCATATGTCTTTTTTTGGATCTAAATAATACGAAACCTCGCTCAATGATTTGAAGTTAAAATCCTCAAATATGGAAAAATAGTGAATTTTCACGTTAATCATGTAGTTTGATATTACGTAAATATATTCATTTTTACCAATATTTCGATACTAATTCATGTAGTTTCACGGTATGTGATTTGGCCTTCAAATCTCAGAATATCGCATAATATTGCATTTTAAGCAAGTTTTCTTGCATTTTGTTTCGTATGAAAAGTCATCGAATTTAGCAATATTTTGACGTTTATCGCCTACTTTTCCTTTATGTGATTTAAACAAAATATCATCGAATTAGGCAATATTTTGCCGTTTTTCCACGTTTTTGTGAATTTTCAGTTTATAGGTATTAATTCATTATATATACGATACAAATGATGCAAAATAATAATTGATTAGATAATAACCTTAAATACTTCATTTTCAATCATCTATTTGTTTCTCGTTAAAATTCTGAATAAGATATTGAAAAGGGGAGAAGTTCGGTTTTTATTGCATATATCGACGTTTCAGCCGGATTAGAGCGGTTTTACGTGTACATCTTCCATCGGTAATATAAACGGAAAATCAATAACATTTTAGTTAATTCTTATGAAAACACATTGTTTTTTATCATTCGTTTTGGAAACATCATTGTCATATGTCTTTTCTTGGATCTAAATAATACGAAACCTCGCTCTATGATTTGAAGTTAAAATCCTCAAATATGGTAAAATAGTGACTTTTTCACGTTAATCATGTAGTTTGATATTACGTAAATATATTCATTTTTACCAATATTTCGATCCTATTTCATGTAGTATCATGATATGTGATTTGGCCTTCATATCTCAGAATGTCGCATAATATTGCATTTTAAGCAAGTTTTCTTGCATTTTGTTTCGTACGAAAAATCATCGAATTTAGTAATATTTTAACGTTTATCATCCCCTTTTCCTTTATGTGATTTAAACAAAACATCATCGAATAAGGCAATATTTTGCCGTTTTTCCACGTTTTTGTGAATTTTCAGTTTATAGGTATTAATTCATTATATATACGGTAAAAATGATGCAAACACATAATTGATTAGATAATAACCTTAAATACATCATTTTCAATCATCTATTTGTTTCTCGTTAAAATACTGAGTAAGATATTGAAAAGGGGAGAAGTTCTGTTTTTATTGCATATATCGACGTTTCAGCCGGAATAGAGCGGTTTTACGTGTACATTTCCATCGGTAATATAAACGGAAAATTAAGAACATTTTAGTTAATTCTAATGAAAACACATTGTTTTTTATCATTTGTATTGGAAACAACATTGTCATATGTCATTTCTTGGATCTAAATAATACGAAACCTCGCTCTATGATTTGAAGTTAAAATCCTCAAATATGATTAAATAGTTAATTTTTTCACGTTTTTCATGTAGTTTGATATTACGTAAATATATTCATTTTTACCAATATTTCGATACTATTTCATGTAGTATCACGATATATGATTTGGCCTTCAAATCTCAGAATATCGCATAATATTGCATTATAAGCAAGTTTTCTTGCATTTTTTTTCGTACGAAAAATCATCGAATTTAGCAATATTTTGACGTTTATCGTCTACTTTTCCTTTATGTGATTTAAACAAACAATCATCGAATTAGGCAATATTTTGCCGTTTTTCCACGTTTTTGTGAATTTTCAGTTTATAGGTATTAATTCATTATATATACGATAAAAATGATGCAAAATAATAATTGATTAGATAATAACCTTAAATACTTCATTTTCAATCATCTATTTGTTTCTCGTTAAAATTCTGAATAAGATATTGAAAAGGGGAGAAGTTCGGTTTTTATTGCATATATCGACGTTTCAGCCGGATTAGAGCGGTTTTACGTGTACATCTTCCATCGGTAATATAAACGGAAAATCAAGAACATTTTAGTTAATTCTAATGAAAACACATTGTTTTTTATCATTCGTTTTGGAAACACATTGTTTTTTATCATTCGTATTGGAAACAACATTGTCATATGTCTTTTTTTGGATCTAAATAATACGAAACCTCGCTCAATGATTTGAAGTTAAAATCCTCAAATATGGAAAAATAGTGAATTTTCACGTTAATCATGTAGTTTGATATTACGTAAATATATTCATTTTTACCAATATTTCGATACTAATTCATGTAGTTTCACGGTATGTGATTTGGCCTTCAAATCTCAGAATATCGCATAATATTGCATTTTAAGCAAGTTTTCTTGCATTTTGTTTCGTACGAAAAGTCATCGAATTTAGCAATATTTTGACGTTTATCGCCTACTTTTCCTTTATGTGATTTAAACAAAATATCATCGAATTAGGCAATATTTTGCCGTTTTTCCACGTTTTTGTGAATTTTCAGTTTATAGGTATTAATTCATTATATATACGATAAAAATGATGCAAAATAATAATTGATTAGATAATAACCTTAAATACTTCATTTTCAATCATCTATTTGTTTCTCGTTAAAATTCTGAATAAGATATTGAAAAGGGGAGAAGTTCGGTTTTTATTGCATATATCGACGTTTCAGCCGGATTAGAGCGGTTTTACGTGTACATCTTCCATCGGTAATATAAACGGAAAATCAATAACATTTTAGTTAATTCTTATGAAAACACATTGTTTTTTATCATTCGTTTTGGAAACATCATTGTCATATGTCTTTTCTTGGATCTAAATAATACGAAACCTCGCTCTATGATTTGAAGTTAAAATCCTCAAATATGGTAAAATAGTGACTTTTTCACGTTAATCATGTAGTTTGATATTACGTAAATATATTCATTTTTACCAATATTTCGATCCTATTTCATGTAGTATCATGATATGTGATTTGGCCTTCATATCTCAGAATGTCGCATAATATTGCATTTTAAGCAAGTTTTCTTGCATTTTGTTTCGTACGAAAAATCATCGAATTTAGTAATATTTTAACGTTTATCATCCCCTTTTCCTTTATGTGATTTAAACAAAACATCATCGAATAAGGCAATATTTTGCCGTTTTTCCACGTTTTTGTGAATTTTCAGTTTATAGGTATTAATTCATTATATATACGGTAAAAATGATGCAAACACATAATTGATTAGATAATAACCTTAAATACATCATTTTCAATCATCTATTTGTTTCTCGTTAAAATACTGAGTAAGATATTGAAAAGGGGAGAAGTTCTGTTTTTATTGCATATATCGACGTTTCAGCCGGAATAGAGCGGTTTTACGTGTACATTTCCATCGGTAATATAAACGGAAAATTAAGAACATTTTAGTTAATTCTAATGAAAACACATTGTTTTTTATCATTTGTATTGGAAACAACATTGTCATATGTCATTTCTTGGATCTAAATAATACGAAACCTCGCTCTATGATTTGAAGTTAAAATCCTCAAATATGATTAAATAGTTAATTTTTTCACATTTTTCATGTAGTTTGATATTACGTAAATATATTCATTTTTACCAATATTTCGATACTATTTCATGTAGTATCACGATATATGATTTGGCCTTCAAATCTCAGAATATCGCATAATATTGCATTATAAGCAAGTTTTCTTGGATTTTTTTTCGTACGAAAAATCATCGAATTTAGCAATATTTTGACGTTTATCGTCTACTTTTCCTTTATGTGATTTAAACAAACAATCATCGAATTAGGCAATATTTTGCCGTTTTTCCACGTTTTTGTGAATTTTCAGTTTATAGGTATTAATTCATTATATATACGATAAAAATGATGCAAAATAATAATTGATTAGATAATAACCTTAAATACTTCATTTTCAATCATCTATTTGTTTCTCGTTAAAATTCTGAATAAGATATTGAAAAGGGGAGAAGTTCGGTTTTTATTGCATATATCGACGTTTCAGCCGGATTAGAGCGGTTTTACGTGTACATCTTCCATCGGTAATATAAACGGAAAATCAAGAACATTTTAGTTAATTCTAATGAAAACACATTGTTTTTTATCATTCGTTTTGGAAACACATTGTTTTTTATCATTCGTATTGGAAACAACATTGTCATATGTCTTTTTTTGGATCTAAATAATACGAAACCTCGCTCAATGATTTGAAGTTAAAATCCTCAAATATGGAAAAATAGTGAATTTTCACGTTAATCATGTAGTTTGATATTACGTAAATATATTCATTTTTACCAATATTTCGATACTAATTCATGTAGTTTCACGGTATGTGATTTGGCCTTCAAATCTCAGAATATCGCATAATATTGCATTTTAAGCAAGTTTTCTTGCATTTTGTTTCGTATGAAAAGTCATCGAATTTAGCAATATTTTGACGTTTATCGCCTACTTTTCCTTTATGTGATTTAAACAAAATATCATCGAATTAGGCAATATTTTGCCGTTTTTCCACGTTTTTGTGAATTTTCAGTTTATAGGTATTAATTCATTATATATACGATAAAAATGATGCAAAATAATAATTGATTAGATAATAACCTTAAATACTTCATTTTCAATCATCTATTTGTTTCTCGTTAATATTCTGAATAAGATATTGAAAAGGGGAGAAGTTCGGTTTTTATTGCATATATCGACGTTTCAGCCGGATTAGAGCGGTTTTACGTGTACATCTTCCATCGGTAATATAAACGGAAAATCAATAACATTTTAGTTAATTCTTATGAAAACACATTGTTTTTTATCATTCGTTTTGGAAACATCATTGTCATATGTCTTTTCTTGGATCTAAATAATACGAAACCTCGCTCTATGATTTGAAGTTAAAATCCTCAAATATGGTAAAATAGTGACTTTTTCACGTTAATCATGTAGTTTGATATTACGTAAATATATTCATTTTTACCAATATTTCGATCCTATTTCATGTAGTATCATGATATGTGATTTGGCCTTCATATCTCAGAATGTCGCATAATATTGCATTTTAAGCAAGTTTTCTTGCATTTTGTTTCGTACGAAAAATCATCGAATTTAGTAATATTTTAACGTTTATCATCCCCTTTTCCTTTATGTGATTTAAACAAAACATCATCGAATAAGGCAATATTTTGCCGTTTTTCCACGTTTTTGTGAATTTTCAGTTTATAGGTATTAATTCATTATATATACGGTAAAAATGATGCAAACACATAATTGATTAGATAATAACCTTAAATACATCATTTTCAATCATCTATTTGTTTCTCGTTAAAATACTGAGTAAGATATTGAAAAGGGGAGAAGTTCTCTTTTTATTGCATATATCGACGTTTCAGCCGGAATAGAGCGGTTTTACGTGTACATTTCCATCGGTAATATAAACGGAAAATTAAGAACATTTTAGTTAATTCTAATGAAAACACATTGTTTTTTATCATTTGTATTGGAAACAACATTGTCATATGTCATTTCTTGGATCTAAATAATACGAAACCTCGCTCTATGATTTGAAGTTAAAATCCTCAAATATGATTAAATAGTTAATTTTTTCACGTTTTTCATGTAGTTTGATATTACGTAAATATATTCATTTTTACCAATATTTCGATACTATTTCATGTAGTATCACGATATATGATTTGGCCTTCAAATCTCAGAATATCGCATAATATTGCATTATAAGCAAGTTTTCTTGCATTTTTTTTCGTACGAAAAATCATCGAATTTAGCAATATTTTGACGTTTATCGTCTACTTTTCCTTTATGTGATTTAAACAAACAATCATCGAATTAGGCAATATTTTGCCGTTTTTCCACGTTTTTGTGAATTTTCAGTTTATAGGTATTAATTCATTATATATACGATAAAAATGATGCAAAATAATAATTGATTAGATAATAACCTTAAATACTTCATTTTCAATCATCTATTTGTTTCTCGTTAAAATTCTGAATAAGATATTGAAAAGGGGAGAAGTTCGGTTTTTATTGCATATATCGACGTTTCAGCCGGATTAGAGCGGTTTTACGTGTACATCTTCCATCGGTAATATAAACGGAAAATCAAGAACATTTTAGTTAATTCTAATGAAAACACATTGTTTTTTATCATTCGTTTTGGAAACACATTGTTTTTTATCATTCGTATTGGAAACAACATTGTCATATGTCTTTTTTTGGATCTAAATAATACGAAACCTCGCTCAATGATTTGAAGTTAAAATCCTCAAATATGGAAAAATAGTGAATTTTCACGTTAATCATGTAGTTTGATATTACGTAAATATATTCATTTTTACCAATATTTCGATACTAATTCATGTAGTTTCACGGTATGTGATTTGGCCTTCAAATCTCAGAATATCGCATAATATTGCATTTTAAGCAAGTTTTCTTGCATTTTGTTTCGTACGAAAAGTCATCGAATTTAGCAATATTTTGACGTTTATCGCCTACTTTTCCTTTATGTGATTTAAACAAAATATCATCGAATTAGGCAATATTTTGCCGTTTTTCCACGTTTTTGTGAATTTTCAGTTTATAGGTATTAATTCATTATATATACGATAAAAATGATGCAAAATAATAATTGATTAGATAATAAGCTTAAATACTTCATTTTCAATCATCTATTTGTTTCTCGTTAAAATTCTGAATAAGATATTGAAAAGGGGAGAAGTTCGGTTTTTATTGCATATATCGACGTTTCAGCCGGATTAGAGCGGTTTTACGTGTACATCTTCCATCGGTAATATAAACGGAAAATCAATAACATTTTAGTTAATTCTCATGAAAACACATTGTTTTTTATCATTCGTTTTGGAAACATCATTGTCATATGTCTTTTCTTGGATCTAAATAATACGAAACCTCGCTCTATGATTTGAAGTTAAAATCCTCAAATATGGTAAAATAGTGACTTTTTCACGTTAATCATGTAGTTTGATATTACGTAAATATATTCATTTTTACCAATATTTCGATCCTATTTCATGTAGTATCATGATATGTGATTTGGCCTTCATATCTCAGAATGTCGCATAATATTGCATTTTAAGCAAGTTTTCTTGCATTTTGTTTCGTACGAAAAATCATCGAATTTAGTAATATTTTAACGTTTATCATCCCCTTTTCCTTTGTGTGATTTAAACAAAACATCATCGAATAAGGCAATATTTTGCCGTTTTTCCACGTTTTTGTGAATTTTCAGTTTATAGGTATTAATTCATTATATATACGGTAAAAATGATGCAAACACATAATTGATTAGATAATAACCTTAAATACATCATTTTCAATCATCTATTTGTTTCTCGTTAAAATACTGAGTAAGATATTGAAAAGGGGAGAAGTTCTGTTTTTATTGCATATATCGACGTTTCAGCCGGAATAGAGCGGTTTTACGTGTACATTTCCATCGGTAATATAAACGGAAAATTAAGAACATTTTAGTTAATTCTAATGAAAACACATTGTTTTTTATCATTTGTATTGGAAACAACATTGTCATATGTCATTTCTTGGATCTAAATAATACGAAACCTCGCTCTATGATTTGAAGTTAAAATCCTCAAATATGATTAAATAGTTAATCTTTTCACGTTTTTCATGTAGTTTGATATTACGTAAATATATTCATTTTTACCAATATTTCGATACTATTTCATGTAGTATCACGATATATGATTTGGCCTTCAAATCTCAGAATATCGCATAATATTGCATTATAAGCAAGTTTTCTTGCATTTTTTTTCGTACGAAAAATCATCGAATTTAGCAATATTTTGACGTTTATCGTCTACTTTTCCTTTATGTGATTTAAACAAAATATCATCGAATTAGGCAATATTTTGCCGTTTTTCCACGTTTTTGTGAATTTTCAGTTTATAGGTATTAATTCATTATATATACGATAAAAATGATGCAAAATAATAATTGATTAGATAATAACCTTAAATACTTCATTTTCAATCATCTATTTGTTTCTCGTTAAAATTCTGAATAAGATATTGAAAAGGGGAGAAGTTCGGTTTTTATTGCATATATCGACGTTTCAGCCGGATTAGAGCGGTTTTACGTGTACATCTTCTATCGGTAATATAAACGGAAAATCAAGAACATTTTTGTTAATTCTAATGAAAACACATTGTTTTTTATCATTCGTTTTGGAAACACATTGTTTTTTATCATTCGTTTTGGAAACACATTGTTTTTTATCATTCGTATTGGATACAACATTGGCATATGTCTTTTTTTGGATCTAAATAATACGAAACCTCGCTCAATGATTTGAAGTTAAAATCCTCAAATATGGAAAAATAGTGAATTTTCACGTTAATCATGTAGTTTGATATTACGTAAATATATTCATTTTTACCAATATTTCGATACTAATTCATGTAGTTTCACGGTATGTGATTTGGCCTTCAAATCTCAGAATATCGCATAATATTGCATTTTAAGCAAGTTTTCTTGCATTTTGTTTCGTACGAAAAGTCATCGAATTTAGCAATATTTTGACGTTTATCGCCTACTTTTCCTTTATGTGATTTAAACAAAATATCATCGAATTAGGCAATATTTTGCCGTTTTTCCACGTTTTTGTGAATTTTCAGTTTATAGGTATTAATTCATTATATATACGATAAAAATGATGCAAAATAATAATTGATTAGATAATAACCTTAAATACTTCATTTTCAATCATCTATTTGTTTCTCGTTAAAATTCTGAATAAGATATTGAAAAGGGGAGAAGTTCGGTTTTTATTGCATATATCGACGTTTCAGCCGGATTAGAGCGGTTTTACGTGTACATCTTCCATCGGTAATATAAACGGAAAATCAAGAACATTTTAGTTAATTCTAATGAAAACACATTGCTTTTTATCATTCGTTTTGGAAACATCATTGTCATATGTCTTTTCTTGGATCTAAATAATACGAAACCTCGCTCTATGATTTGAAGTTAAAATCCTCAAATATGGTAAAATAGTGACTTTTTTACGTTAATCATGTAGTTTGATATTACGTAAATATATTCATTTTTACCAATATTTCGATCCTATTTCATGTAGTATCATGATATGTGATTTGGCCTTCATATCTCAGAATGTCGCATAATATTGCATTTTAAGCAAGTTTTCTTGCATTTTGTTTCGTACGAAAAATCATCGAATTTAGTAATATTTTAACGTTTATCATCCCCTTTTCCTTTATGTGATTTAAACAAAACATCATCGAATAAGGCAATATTTTGCCGTTTTTCCACGTTTTTGTGAATTTTCAGTTTATAGGTATTAATTCATTATATATACGGTAAAAATGATGCAAACACATAATTGATTAGATAATAACCTTAAATACATCATTTTCAATCATCTATTTGTTTCTCGTTAAAATACTGAGTAAGATATTGAAAAGGGGAGAAGTTCTGTTTTTATTGCATATATCGACGTTTCAGCCGGAATAGAGCGGTTTTACGTGTACATTTCCATCGGTAATATAAACGGAAAATTAAGAACATTTTAGTTAATTCTAATGAAAACACATTGTTTTTTATCATTTGTATTGGAAACAACATTGTCATATGTCATTTCTTGGATCTAAATAATACGAAACCTCGCTCTATGATTTGAAGTTAAAATCCTCAAATATGATTAAATAGTTAATCTTTTCACGTTTTTCATGTAGTTTGATATTACGTAAATATATTCATTTTTACCAATATTTCGATACTATTTCATGTAGTATCATGATATATGATTTGGCCTTCAAATCTCAGAATATCGCATAATATTGCATTATAAGCAAGTTTTCTTGCATTTTTTTTCGTACGAAAAATCATCGAATTTAGCAATATTTTGACGTTTATCGTCTACTTTTCCTTTATGTGATTTAAACAAAATATCATCGAATTAGGCAATATTTTGCCGTTTTTCCACGTTTTTGTGAATTTTCAGTTTATAGGTATTAATTCATTATATATACGATAAAAATGATGCAAAATAATAATTGATTAGATAATAACCTTAAATACTTCATTTTCAATCATCTATTTGTTTCTCGTTAAAATTCTGAATAAGATATTGAAAAGGGGAGAAGTTCGGTTTTTATTGCATATATCGACGTTTCAGCCGGATTAGAGCGGTTTTACGTGTACATCTTCTATCGGTAATATAAACGGAAAATCAAGAACATTTTAGTTAATTCTAATGAAAACACATTGTTTTTTATCATTCGTTTTGGAAACACATTGTTTTTTATCATTCGTATTGGATACAACATTGGCATATGTCTTTTTTTGGATCTAAATAATACGAAACCTCGCTCAATGATTTGAAGTTAAAATCCTCAAATATGGAAAAATAGTGAATTTTCACGTTAATCATGTAGTTTGATATTACGTAAATATATTCATTTTTACCAATATTTCGATACTAATTCATGTAGTTTCACGGTATGTGATTTGGCCTTCAAATCTCAGAATATCGCATAATATTGCATTTTAAGCAAGTTTTCTTGCATTTTGTTTCGTACGAAAAGTCATCGAATTTAGCAATATTTTGACGTTTATCGCCTACTTTTCCTTTATGTGATTTAAACAAAATATCATCGAATTAGGCAATATTTTGCCGTTTTTCCACGTTTTTGTGAATTTTCAGTTTATAGGTATTAATTCATTATATATACGATAAAAATGATGCAAAATAATAATTGATTAGATAATAACCTTAAATACTTCATTTTCAATCATCTATTTGTTTCTCGTTAAAATTCTGAATAAGATATTGAAAAGGGGAGAAGTTCGGTTTTTATTGCATATATCGACGTTTCAGCCGGATTAGAGCGGTTTTACGTGTACATCTTCCATCGGTAATATAAACGGAAAATCAAGAACATTTTAGTTAATTCTAATGAAAACACATTGCTTTTTATCATTCGTTTTGGAAACATCATTGTCATATGTCTTTTCTTGGATCTAAATAATACGAAACCTCGCTCTATGATTTGAAGTTAAAATCCTCAAATATGGTAAAATAGTGACTTTTTCACGTTAATCATGTAGTTTGATATTACGTAAATATATTCATTTTTACCAATATTTCGATCCTATTTCATGTAGTATCATGATATGTGATTTGGCCTTCATATCTCAGAATGTCGCATAATATTGCATTTTAAGCAAGTTTTCTTGCATTTTGTTTCGTACGAAAAATCATCGAATTTAGCAATATTTTGACGTTTATCATCCCCTTTTCCTTTATGTGATTTAAATAAAACATCCTTGAATTAGGCAATATTAAGCGGTTTTTCACGTTTTTGTGAATTTTCAGTTATTTGTTATTAATTCATTAAATATTCGATAAAAATGATGCAAACACATAACTGATTAGATAATAACCTTAAATACTTCATTTTCAAACATCTATTTGTTTCTCGTTAAAATACTGAGTAAGATATTGAAAAGGGGAGAAGTTCTGTTTTTATTGCATATATCGACGTTTCAGCCGGAATAGAGCGGTTTTACGTGTACATTTCCATCGGTAATATACACGGAAAATCAATAACATTTTAGTTAATTCATATGGAAACACATAGTTTTTTATCATCCGTATTGGAAACACATTGTTTTTTATCATTCGTTTTGGAAACACATTGTTTTTTATCATTCGTATTGGAAACAACATTGTCATATGTCTTTTTTTGGATCTAAATAATACGAAACCTCGCTCAATGATTTGAAGTTAAAATCCTCAAATATGGAAAAATAGTGAATTTTCACGTTAATCATGTAGTTTGATATTACGTAAATATATTCATTTTTACCAATATTTCGATACTAATTCATGTAGTTTCACGGTATGTGATTTGGCCTTCAAATCTCAGAATATCGCATAATATTGCATTTTAAGCAAGTTTTCTTGCATTTTGTTTCGTATGAAAAGTCATCGAATTTAGCAATATTTTGACGTTTATCGCCTACTTTTCCTTTATGTGATTTAAACAAAATATCATCGAATTAGGCAATATTTTGCCGTTTTTCCACGTTTTTGTGAATTTTCAGTTTATAGGTATTAATTCATTATATATACGATAAAAATGATGCAAAATAATAATTGATTAGATAATAACCTTAAATACTTCATTTTCAATCATCTATTTGTTTCTCGTTAAAATTCTGAATAAGATATTGAAAAGGGGAGAAGTTCGGTTTTTATTGCATATATCGACGTTTCAGCCGGATTAGAGCGGTTTTACGTGTAAATCTTCCATCGGTAATATAAACGGAAAATCAATAACATTTTAGTTAATTCTTATGAAAACACATTGTTTTTTATCATTCGTTTTGGAAACATCATTGTCATATGTCTTTTCTTGGATCTAAATAATACGAAACCTCGCTCTATGATTTGAAGTTAAAATCCTCAAATATGGTAAAATAGTGACTTTTTCACGTTAATCATGTAGTTTGATATTACGTAAATATATTCATTTTTACCAATATTTCGATCCTATTTCATGTAGTATCATGATATGTGATTTGGCCTTCATATCTCAGAATGTCGCATAATATTGCATTTTAAGCAAGTTTTCTTGCATTTTGTTTCGTACGAAAAATCATCGAATTTAGTAATATTTTAACGTTTATCATCCCCTTTTCCTTTATGTGATTTAAACAAAACATCATCGAATAAGGCAATATTTTGCCGTTTTTCCACGTTTTTGTGAATTTTCAGTTTATAGGTATTAATTCATTATATATACGGTAAAAATGATGCAAACACATAATTGATTAGATAATAACCTTAAATACATCATTTTCAATCATCTATTTGTTTCTCGTTAAAATACTGAGTAAGATATTGAAAAGGGGAGAAGTTCTGTTTTTATTGCATATATCGACGTTTCAGCCGGAATAGAGCGGTTTTACGTGTACATTTCCATCGGTAATATAAACGGAAAATTAAGAACATTTTAGTTAATTCTAATGAAAACACATTGTTTTTTATCATTTGTATTGGAAACAACATTGTCATATGTCATTTCTTGGATCTAAATAATACGAAACCTCGCTCTATGATTTGAAGTTAAAATCCTCAAATATGATTAAATAGTTAATTTTTTCACGTTTTTCATGTAGTTTGATATTACGTAAATATATTCATTTTTACCAATATTTCGATACTATTTCATGTAGTATCACGATATATGATTTGGCCTTCAAATCTCAGAATATCGCATAATATTGCATTATAAGCAAGTTTTCTTGCATTTTTTTTCGTATGAAAAATCATCGAATTTAGCAATATTTTGACGTTTATCGTCTACTTTTCCTTTATGTGATTTAAACAAACAATCATCGAATTAGGCAATATTTTGCCGTTTTTCCACGTTTTTGTGAATTTTCAGTTTATAGGTATTAATTCATTATATATACGATAAAAATGATGCAAAATAATAATTGATTAGATAATAACCTTAAATACTTCATTTTCAATCATCTATTTGTTTCTCGTTAAAATTCTGAATAAGATATTGAAAAGGGGAGAAGTTCGGTTTTTATTGCATATATCGACGTTTCAGCCGGATTAGAGCGGTTTTACGTGTACATCTTCCATCGGTAATATAAACGGAAAATCAAGAACATTTTAGTTAATTCTAATGAAAACACATTGTTTTTTATCATTCGTTTTGGAAACACATTGTTTTTTATCATTCGTTTTGGAAACTTCATTGTCATATGTCTTTTCTTGGATCTAAATAATACGAAACCTCGCTCTATGATTTGAAGTTAAAATCCTCAAATATGGTAAAATAGTGACTTTTTCACGTTAATCATGTAGTTTGATATTACGTAAATATATTCATTTTTACCAATATTTCGATCCTATTTCATGTAGTATCATGATATGTGATTTGGCCTTCATATCTCAGAATGTCGCATAATATTGCATTTTAAGCAAGTTTTCTTGCATTTTGTTTCGTACGAAAAATCATCGAATTTAGTAATATTTTAACGTTTATCATCCCCTTTTCCTTTATGTGATTTAAACAAAACATCATCGAATAAGGCAATATTTTGCCGTTTTTCCACGTTTTTGTGAATTTTCAGTTTATAGGTATTAATTCATTATATATACGGTAAAAATGATGCAAACACATAATTGATTAGATAATAACCTTAAATACATCATTTTCAATCATCTATTTGTTTCTCGTTAAAATACTGAGTAAGATATTGAAAAGGGGAGAAGTTCTGTTTTTATTGCATATATCGACGTTTCAGCCGGAATAGAGCGGTTTTACGTGTACATTTCCATCGGTAATATAAACGGAAAATTAAGAACATTTTAGTTAATTCTAATGAAAACACATTGTTTTTTATCATTTGTATTGGAAACAACATTGTCATATGTCATTTCTTGGATCTAAATAATACGAAACCTCGCTCTATGATTTGAAGTTAAAATCCTCAAATATGATTAAATAGTTAATCTTTTCACGTTTTTCATGTAGTTTGATATTACGTAAATATATTCATTTTTACCAATATTTCGATACTATTTCATGTAGTATCACGATATATGATTTGGCCTTCAAATCTCAGAATGTCGCATAATATTGCATTTTAAGCAAGTTTTCTTGCATTTTGTTTCGTACGAAAAATCATCGAATTTAGCAATATTTTGACGTTTATCATCCCCTTTTCCTTTATGTGATTTAAATAAAACATCCTTGAATTAGGCAATATTAAGCGGTTTTTCACGTTTTTGTGAATTTTCAGTTATTTGTTATTAATTCATTAAATATTCGATAAAAATGATGCAAACACATAACTGATTAGATAATAACCTTAAATACTTCATTTTCAAACATCTATTTGTTTCTCGTTAAAATACTGAGTAAGATATTGAAAAGGGGAGAAGTTCTGTTTTTATTGCATATATCGACGTTTCAGCCGGAATAGAGCGGTTTTACGTGTACATTTCCATCGGTAATATACACGGAAAATCAATAACATTTTAGTTAATTCATATGGAAACACATAGTTTTTTATCATCCGTATTGGAAACACATTGTTTTTTATCATTCGTTTTGGAAACACATTGTTTTTTATCATTCGTATTGGAAACAACATTGTCATATGTCTTTTTTTGGATCTAAATAATACGAAACCTCGCTCAATGATTTGAAGTTAAAATCCTCAAATATGGAAAAATAGTGAATTTTCACGTTAATCATGTAGTTTGATATTACGTAAATATATTCATTTTTACCAATATTTCGATACTAATTCATGTAGTTTCACGGTATGTGATTTGGCCTTCAAATCTCAGAATATCGCATAATATTGCATTTTAAGCAAGTTTTCTTGCATTTTGTTTCGTACGAAAAGTCATCGAATTTAGCAATATTTTGACGTTTATCGCCTACTTTTCCTTTATGTGATTTAAACAAAATATCATCGAATTAGGCAATATTTTGCCGTTTTTCCACGTTTTTGTGAATTTTCAGTTTATAGGTATTAATTCATTATATATACGATAAAAATGATGCAAAATAATAATTGATTAGATAATAACCTTAAATACTTCATTTTCAATCATCTATTTGTTTCTCGTTAAAATTCTGAATAAGATATTGAAAAGGGGAGAAGTTCGGTTTTTATTGCATATATCGACGTTTCAGCCGGATTAGAGCGGTTTTACGTGTACATCTTCTATCGGTAATATAAACGGAAAATCAAGAACATTTTAGTTAATTCTAATGAAAACACATTGTTTTTTATCATTCGTTTTGGAAACACATTGTTTTTTATCATTCGTTTTGGAAACACATTGTTTTTTATCATTCGTATTGGATACAACATTGTCATATGTCTTTTTTTGGATCTAAATAATACGAAACCTCGCTCAATGATTTGAAGTTAAAATCCTCAAATATGGAAAAATAGTGAATTTTCACGTTAATCATGTAGTTTGATATTACGTAAATATATTCATTTTTACCAATATTTCGATACTAATTCATGTAGTTTCACGGTATGTGATTTGGCCTTCAAATCTCAGAATATCGCATAATATTGCATTTTAAGCAAGTTTTCTTGCATTTTGTTTCGTACGAAAAGTCATCGAATTTAGCAATATTTTGACGTTTATCGCCTACTTTTCCTTTATGTGATTTAAACAAAATATCATCGAATTAGGCAATATTTTGCCGTTTTTCCACGTTTTTGTGAATTTTCAGTTTATAGGTATTAATTCATTATATATACGATAAAAATGATGCAAAATAATAATTGATTAGATAATAACCTTAAATACTTCATTTTCAATCATCTATTTGTTTCTCGTTAAAATTCTGAATAAGATATTGAAAAGGGGAGAAGTTCGGTTGTTATTGCATATATCGACGTTTCAGCCGGATTAGAGCGGTTTTACGTGTACATCTTCCATCGGTAATATAAACGGAAAATCAAGAACATTTTAGTTAATTCTAATGAAAACACATTGCTTTTTATCATTCGTTTTGGAAACATCATTGTCATATGTCTTTTCTTGGATCTAAATAATACGAAACCTCGCTCTATGATTTGAAGTTAAAATCCTCAAATATGGTAAAATAGTGACTTTTTCACGTTAATCATGTAGTTTGATATTACGTAAATATATTCATTTTTACCAATATTTCGATCCTATTTCATGTAGTATCATGATATGTGATTTGGCCTTCATATCTCAGAATGTCGCATAATATTGCATTTTAAGCAAGTTTTCTTGCATTTTGTTTCGTACGAAAAATCATCGAATTTAGCAATATTTTGACGTTTATCATCCCCTTTTCCTTTATGTGATTTAAATAAAACATCCTTGAATTAGGCAATATTAAGCGGTTTTTCACGTTTTTGTGAATTTTCAGTTATTTGTTATTAATTCATTAAATATTCGATAAAAATGATGCAAACACATAACTGATTAGATAATAACCTTAAATACTTCATTTTCAAACATCTATTTGTTTCTCGTTAAAATACTGAGTAAGATATTGAAAAGGGGAGAAGTTCTGTTTTTATTGCATATATCGACGTTTCAGCCGGAATAGAGCGGTTTTACGTGTACATTTCCATCGGAAATATACACGGAAAATCAATAACATTTTAGTTAATTCATATGGAAACACATAGTTTTTTATCATCCGTATTGGAAACACATTGTTTTTTATCATTCGTTTTGGAAACACATTGTTTTTTATCATTCGTATTGGAAACAACATTGTCATATGTCTTTTTTTGGATCTAAATAATACGAAACCTCGCTCAATGATTTGAAGTTAAAATCCTCAAATATGGAAAAATAGTGAATTTTCACGTTAATCATGTAGTTTGATATTACGTAAATATATTCATTTTTACCAATATTTCGATACTAATTCATGTAGTTTCACGGTATGTGATTTGGCCTTCAAATCTCAGAATATCGCATAATATTGCATTTTAAGCAAGTTTTCTTGCATTTTGTTTCGTACGAAAAGTCATCGAATTTAGCAATATTTTGACGTTTATCGCCTACTTTTCCTTTATGTGATTTAAACAAAATATCATCGAATTAGGCAATATTTTGCCGTTTTTCCACGTTTTTGTGAATTTTCAGTTTATAGGTATTAATTCATTATATATACGATAAAAATGATGCAAAATAATATTTGATTAGATAATAACCTTAAATACTTCATTTTCAATCATCTATTTGTTTCTCGTTAAAATTCTGAATAAGATATTGAAAAGGGGAGAAGTTCGGTTTTTATTGCATATATCGACGTTTCAGCCGGATTAGAGCGGTTTTACGTGTACATCTTCCATCGGTAATATAAACGGAAAATCAATAACATTTTAGTTAATTCTTATGAAAACACATTGTTTTTTATCATTCGTTTTGGAAACATCATTGTCATATGTCTTTTCTTCGATCTAAATAATACGAAACCTCGCTCTATGATTTGAAGTTAAAATCCTCAAATATGGTAAAATAGTGACTTTTTCACGTTAATCATGTAGTTTGATATTACGTAAATATATTCATTTTTACCAATATTTCGATCCTATTTCATGTAGTATCATGATATGTGATTTGGCCTTCATATCTCAGAATGTCGCATAATATTGCATTTTAAGCAAGTTTTCTTGCATTTTGTTTCGTACGAAAAATCATCGAATTTAGTAATATTTTAACGTTTATCATCCCCTTTTCCTTTATGTGATTTAAACAAAACATCATCGAATAAGGCAATATTTTGCCGTTTTTCCACGTTTTTGTGAATTTTCAGTTTATAGGTATTAATTCATTATATATACGGTAAAAATGATGCAAACACATAATTGATTAGATAATAACCTTAAATACATCATTTTCAATCATCTATTTGTTTCTCGTTAAAATACTGAGTAAGATATTGAAAAGGGGAGAAGTTCTGTTTTTATTGCATATATCGACGTTTCAGCCGGAATAGAGCGGTTTTACGTGTACATTTCCATCGGTAATATAAACGGAAAATTAAGAACATTTTAGTTAATTCTAATGAAAACACATTGTTTTTTATCATTTGTATTGGAAACAACATTGTCATATGTCATTTCTTGGATCTAAATAATACGAAACCTCGCTCTATGATTTGAAGTTAAAATCCTCAAATATGATTAAATAGTTAATCTTTTCACGTTTTTCATGTAGTTTGATATTACGTAAATATATTCATTTTTACCAATATTTCGATACTATTTCATGTAGTATCACGATATATGATTTGGCCTTCAAATCTCAGAATGTCGCATAATATTGCATTTTAAGCAAGTTTTCTTGCATTTTGTTTCGTACGAAAAATCATCGAATTTAGCAATATTTTGACGTTTATCATCCCCTTTTCCTTTATGTGATTTAAATAAAACATCCTTGAATTAGGCAATATTAAGCGGTTTTTCACGTTTTTGTGAATTTTCAGTTATTTGTTATTAATTCATTAAATATTCGATAAAAATGATGCAAACACATAACTGATTAGATAATAACCTTAAATACTTCATTTTCAAACATCTATTTGTTTCTCGTTAAAATACTGAGTAAGATATTGAAAAGGGGAGAAGTTCTGTTTTTATTGCATATATCGACGTTTCAGCCGGAATAGAGCGGTTTTACGTGTACATTTCCATCGGTAATATACACGGAAAATCAATAACATTTTAGTTAATTCATATGGAAACACATAGTTTTTTATCATCCGTATTGGAAACACATTGTTTTTTATCATTCGTTTTGGAAACACATTGTTTTTTATCATTCGTATTGGAAACAACATTGTCATATGTCTTTTTTTGGATCTAAATAATACGAAACCTCGCTCAATGATTTGAAGTTAAAATCCTCAAATATGGAAAAATAGTGAATTTTCACGTTAATCATGTAGTTTGATATTACGTAAATATATTCATTTTTACCAATATTTCGATACTAATTCATGTAGTTTCACGGTATGTGATTTGGCCTTCAAATCTCAGAATATCGCATAATATTGCATTTTAAGCAAGTTTTCTTGCATTTTGTTTCGTACGAAAAGTCATCGAATTTAGCAATATTTTGACGTTTATCGCCTACTTTTCCTTTATGTGATTTAAACAAAATATCATCGAATTAGGCAATATTTTGCCGTTTTTCCACGTTTTTGTGAATTTTCAGTTTATAGGTATTAATTCATTATATATACGATAAAAATGATGCAAAATAATAATTGATTAGATAATAACCTTAAATACTTCATTTTCAATCATCTATTTGTTTCTCGTTAAAATTCTGAATAAGATATTGAAAAGGGGAGAAGTTCGGTTTTTATTGCATATATCGACGTTTCAGCCGGATTAGAGCGGTTTTACGTGTACATCTTCTATCGGTAATATAAACGGAAAATCAAGAACATTTTAGTTAATTCTAATGAAAACACATTGTTTTTTATCATTCGTTTTGGAAACACATTGTTTTTTATCATTCGTTTTGGAAACACATTGTTTTTTATCATTCGTATTGGATACAACATTGTCATATGTCTTTTTTTGGATCTAAATAATACGAAACCTCGCTCAATGATTTGAAGTTAAAATCCTCAAATATGGAAAAATAGTGAATTTTCACGTTAATCATGTAGTTTGATATTACGTAAATATATTCATTTTTACCAATATTTCGATACTAATTCATGTAGTTTCACGGTATGTGATTTGGCCTTCAAATCTCAGAATATCGCATAATATTGCATTTTAAGCAAGTTTTCTTGCATTTTGTTTCGTACGAAAAGTCATCGAATTTAGCAATATTTTGACGTTTATCGCCTACTTTTCCTTTATGTGATTTAAACAAAATATCATCGAATTAGGCAATATTTTGCCGTTTTTCCACGTTTTTGTGAATTTTCAGTTTATAGGTATTAATTCATTATATATACGATAAAAATGATGCAAAATAATAATTGATTAGATAATAACCTTAAATACTTCATTTTCAATCATCTATTTGTTTCTCGTTAAAATTCTGAATAAGATATTGAAAAGGGGAGAAGTTCGGTTGTTATTGCATATATCGACGTTTCAGCCGGATTAGAGCGGTTTTACGTGTACATCTTCCATCGGTAATATAAACGGAAAATCAAGAACATTTTAGTTAATTCTAATGAAAACACATTGCTTTTTATCATTCGTTTTGGAAACATCATTGTCATATGTCTTTTCTTGGATCTAAATAATACGAAACCTCGCTCTATGATTTGAAGTTAAAATCCTCAAATATGGTAAAATAGTGACTTTTTCACGTTAATCATGTAGTTTGATATTACGTAAATATATTCATTTTTACCAATATTTCGATCCTATTTCATGTAGTATCATGATATGTGATTTGGCCTTCATATCTCAGAATGTCGCATAATATTGCATTTTAAGCAAGTTTTCTTGCATTTTGTTTCGTACGAAAAATCATCGAATTTAGCAATATTTTGACGTTTATCATCCCCTTTTCCTTTATGTGATTTAAATAAAACATCCTTGAATTAGGCAATATTAAGCGGTTTTTCACGTTTTTGTGAATTTTCAGTTATTTGTTATTAATTCATTAAATATTCGATAAAAATGATGCAAACACATAACTGATTAGATAATAACCTTAAATACTTCATTTTCAAACATCTATTTGTTTCTCGTTAAAATACTGAGTAAGATATTGAAAAGGGGAGAAGTTCTGTTTTTATTGCATATATCGACGTTTCAGCCGGAATAGAGCGGTTTTACGTGTACATTTCCATCGGAAATATACACGGAAAATCAATAACATTTTAGTTAATTCATATGGAAACACATAGTTTTTTATCATCCGTATTGGAAACACATTGTTTTTTATCATTCGTTTTGGAAACACATTGTTTTTTATCATTCGTATTGGAAACAACATTGTCATATGTCTTTTTTTGGATCTAAATAATACGAAACCTCGCTCAATGATTTGAAGTTAAAATCCTCAAATATGGAAAAATAGTGAATTTTCACGTTAATCATGTAGTTTGATATTACGTAAATATATTCATTTTTACCAATATTTCGATACTAATTCATGTAGTTTCACGGTATGTGATTTGGCCTTCAAATCTCAGAATATCGCATAATATTGCATTTTAAGCAAGTTTTCTTGCATTTTGTTTCGTACGAAAAGTCATCGAATTTAGCAATATTTTGACGTTTATCGCCTACTTTTCCTTTATGTGATTTAAACAAAATATCATCGAATTAGGCAATATTTTGCCGTTTTTCCACGTTTTTGTGAATTTTCAGTTTATAGGTATTAATTCATTATATATACGATAAAAATGATGCAAAATAATATTTGATTAGATAATAACCTTAAATACTTCATTTTCAATCATCTATTTGTTTCTCGTTAAAATTCTGAATAAGATATTGAAAAGGGGAGAAGTTCGGTTTTTATTGCATATATCGACGTTTCAGCCGGATTAGAGCGGTTTTACGTGTACATCTTCCATCGGTAATATAAACGGAAAATCAATAACATTTTAGTTAATTCTTATGAAAACACATTGTTTTTTATCATTCGTTTTGGAAACATCATTGTCATATGTCTTTTCTTCGATCTAAATAATACGAAACCTCGCTCTATGATTTGAAGTTAAAATCCTCAAATATGGTAAAATAGTGACTTTTTCACGTTAATCATGTAGTTTGATATTACGTAAATATATTCATTTTTACCAATATTTCGATCCTATTTCATGTAGTATCTTGATATGTGATTTGGCCTTCATATCTCAGAATGTCGCATAATATTGCATTTTAAGCAAGTTTTCTTGCATTTTGTTTCGTACGAAAAATCATCGAATTTAGTAATATTTTAACGTTTATCATCCCCTTTTCCTTTATGTGATTTAAACAAAACATCATCGAATAAGGCAATATTTTGCCGTTTTTCCACGTTTTTGTGAATTTTCAGTTTATAGGTATTAATTCATTATATATACGGTAAAAATGATGCAAACACATAATTGATTAGATAATAACCTTAAATACATCATTTTCAATCATCTATTTGTTTCTCGTTAAAATACTGAGTAAGATATTGAAAAGGGGAGAAGTTCTGTTTTTATTGCATATATCGACGTTTCAGCTGGAATAGAGCGGTTTTACGTGTACATTTCCATCGGTAATATAAACGGAAAATTAAGAACATTTTAGTTAATTCTAATGAAAACACATTGTTTTTTATCATTTGTATTGGAAACAACATTGTCATATGTCATTTCTTGGATCTAAATAATACGAAACCTCGCTCTATGATTTGAAGTTAAAATCCTCAAATATGATTAAATAGTTAATCTTTTCACGTTTTTCATGTAGTTTGATATTACGTAAATATATTCATTTTTACCAATATTTCGATACTATTTCATGTAGTATCACGATATATGATTTGGCCTTCAAATCTCAGAATGTCGCATAATATTGCATTTTAAGCAAGTTTTCTTTCATTTTGTTTCGTACGAAAAATCATCGAATTTAGCAATATTTTGACGTTTATCATCCCCTTTTCCTTTATGTGATTTAAATAAAACATCCTTGAATTAGGCAATATTAAGCGGTTTTTCACGTTTTTGTGAATTTTCAGTTATTTGTTATTAATTCATTAAATATTCGATAAAAATGATGCAAACACATAACTGATTAGATAATAACCTTAAATACTTCATTTTCAAACATCTATTTGTTTCTCGTTAAAATACTGAGTAAGATATTGAAAAGGGGAGAAGTTCTGTTTTTATTGCATATATCGACGTTTCAGCCGGAATAGAGCGGTTTTACGTGTACATTTCCATCGGTAATATACACGGAAAATCAATAACATTTTAGTTAATTCATATGGAAACACATAGTTTTTTATCATCCGTATTGGAAACACATTGTTTTTTATCATTCGTTTTGGAAACACATTGTTTTTTATCATTCGTATTGGAAACAACATTGTCATATGTCTTTTTTTGGATCTAAATAATACGAAACCTCGCTCAATGATTTGAAGTTAAAATCCTCAAATATGGAAAAATAGTGAATTTTCACGTTAATCATGTAGTTTGATATTACGTAAATATATTCATTTTTACCAATATTTCGATACTAATTCATGTAGTTTCACGGTATGTGATTTGGCCTTCAAATCTCAGAATATCGCATAATATTGCATTTTAAGCAAGTTTTCTTGCATTTTGTTTCGTACGAAAAGTCATCGAATTTAGCAATATTTTGACGTTTATCGCCTACTTTTCCTTTATGTGATTTAAACAAAATATCATCGAATTAGGCAATATTTTGCCGTTTTTCCACGTTTTTGTGAATTTTCAGTTTATAGGTATTAATTCATTATATATACGATAAAAATGATGCAAAATAATAATTGATTAGATAATAACCTTAAATACTTCATTTTCAATCATCTATTTGTTTCTCGTTAAAATTCTGAATAAGATATTGAAAAGGGGAGAAGTTCGGTTTTTATTGCATATATCGACGTTTCAGCCGGATTAGAGCGGTTTTACGTGTACATCTTCTATCGGTAATATAAACGGAAAATCAAGAACATTTTAGTTAATTCTAATGAAAACACATTGTTTTTTATCATTCGTTTTGGAAACACATTGTTTTTTATCATTCGTATTGGAAACAACATTGTCATATGTCTTTTTTTGGATCTAAATAATACGAAACCTCGCTCAATGATTTGAAGTTAAAATCCTCAAATATGGAAAAATAGTGAATTTTCACGTTAATCATGTAGTTTGATATTACGTAAATATATTCATTTTTACCAATATTTCGATACTAATTCATGTAGTTTCACGGTATGTGATTTGGCCTTCAAATCTCAGAATATCGCATAATATTGCATTTTAAGCAAGTTTTCTTGCATTTTGTTTCGTACGAAAAGTCATCGAATTTAGTAATATTTTAACGTTTATCATCCCCTTTTCCTTTATGTGATTTAAACAAAACATCATCGAATAAGGCAATATTTTGCCGTTTTTCCACGTTTTTGTGAATTTTCAGTTTATAGGTATTAATTCATTATATATACGGTAAAAATGATGCAAACACATAATTGATTAGATAATAACCTTAAATACATCATTTTCAATCATCTATTTGTTTCTCGTTAAAATACTGAGTAAGATATTGAAAAGGGGAGAAGTTCTGTTTTTATTGCATATATCGACGTTTCAGCCGGAATAGAGCGGTTTTACGTGTACATTTCCATCGGTAATATAAACGGAAAATTAAGAACATTTTAGTTAATTCTAATGAAAACACATTGTTTTTTATCATTTGTATTGGAAACAACATTGTCATATGTCATTTCTTGGATCTAAATAATACGAAACCTCGCTCTATGATTTGAAGTTAAAATCCTCAAATATGATTAAATAGTTAATCTTTTCACGTTTTTCATGTAGTTTGATATTACGTAAATATATTCATTTTTACCAATATTTCGATACTATTTCATGTAGTATCACGATATATGATTTGGCCTTCAAATCTCAGAATATCGCATAATATTGCATTATAAGCAAGTTTTCTTGCATTTTTTTTCGTACGAAAAATCATCGAATTTAGCAATATTTTGACGTTTATCGTCTACTTTTCCTTTATGTGATTTAAACAAAATATCATCGAATTAGGCAATATTTTGCCGTTTTTCCACGTTTTTGTGAATTTTCAGTTTATAGGTATTAATTCATTATATATACGATAAAAATGATGCAAAATAATAATTGATTAGATAATAACCTTAAATACTTCATTTTCAATCATCTATTTGTTTCTCGTTAAAATTCTGAATAAGATATTGAAAAGGGGAGAAGTTCGGTTTTTATTGCATATATCGACGTTTCTGCCGGATTAGAGCGGTTTTACGTGTACATCTTCTATCGGTAATATAAACGGAAAATCAAGAACATTTTAGTTAATTCTAATGAAAACACATTGTTTTTTATCATTCGTTTTGGAAACACATTGTTTTTTATCATTCGTATTGGAAACAACATTGTCATATGTCTTTTTTTGGATCTAAATAATACGAAACCTCGCTCAATGATTTGAAGTTAAAATCCTCAAATATGGAAAAATAGTGAATTTTCACGTTAATCATGTAGTTTGATATTACGTAAATATATTCATTTTTACCAATATTTCGATACTAATTCGTGTAGTTTCACGGTATGTGATTTGGCCTTCAAATCTCAGAATATCGCATAATATTGCATTTTAAGCAAGTTTTCTTGCATTTTGTTTCGTACGAAAAGTCATCGAATTTAGCAATATTTTGACGTTTATCGCCTACTTTTCCTTTATGTGATTTAAACAAAATATCATCGAATTAGGCAATATTTTGCCGTTTTTCCACGTTTTTGTGAATTTTCAGTTTATAGGTATTAATTCATTATATATACGATAAAAATGATGCAAAATAATAATTGATTAGATAATAACCTTAAATACTTCATTTTCAATCATCTATTTGTTTCTCGTTAAAATTCTGAATAAGATATTGAAAAGGGGAGAAGTTCGGTTTTTATTGCATATATCGACGTTTCAGCCGGATTAGAGCGGTTTTACGTGTACATCTTCCATCGGTAATATAAACGGAAAATCAAGAACATTTTAGTTAATTCTAATGAAAACACATTGCTTTTTATCATTCGTTTTGGAAACATCATTGTCATATGTCTTTTCTTGGATCTAAATAATACGAAACCTCGCTCTATGATTTGAAGTTAAAATCCTCAAATATGGTAAAATAGTGACTTTTTCACGTTAATCATGTAGTTTGATATTACGTAAATATATTCATTTTTACCAATATTTCGATCCTATTTCATGTAGTATCATGATATGTGATTTGGCCTTCATATCTCAGAATGTCGCATAATATTGCATTTTAAGCAAGTTTTCTTGCATTTTGTTTCGTACGAAAAATCATCGAATTTAGCAATATTTTGACGTTTATCATCCCCTTTTCCTTTATGTGATTTAAATAAAACATCCTTGAATTAGGCAATATTAAGCGGTTTTTCACGTTTTTGTGAATTTTCAGTTATTTGTTATTAATTCATTAAATATTCGATAAAAATGATGCAAACACATAACTGATTAGATAATAACCTTAAATACTTCATTTTCAAACATCTATTTGTTTCTCGTTAAAATACTGAGTAAGATATTGAAAAGGGGAGAAGTTCTGTTTTTATTGCATATATCGACGTTTCAGCCGGAATAGAGCGGTTTTACGTGTACATTTCCATCGGTAATATACACGGAAAATCAATAACATTTTAGTTAATTCATATGGAAACACATAGTTTTTTATCATCCGTATTGGAAACACATTGTTTTTTATCATTTGTATTGGAAACAACATTGTCATATGTCATTTCTTGGATCTAAATAATACGAAACCTTGCTCTATGATTTGAAGTTAAAATCCTCAAATATGATTAAATAGTTAATTTTTTCACGTTTTTCATGTAGTTTGATATTACGTAATATATTCATTTTTACCAATATTTCGATACTATTTCATCTAGTATCACGATATGTGATTTGGCCTTCATATCTCCGAATTTCGCATAATATTGCATTTTAAGCAAGTTTTCTTGCATTTTGTTTCGTATGAAAAATCATCGAATTTAGCAATATTTTGACGTTTATCATCTCCTTTTCCTTTATGTGATTTAAACAAAATATCATCGAATTAGGCAATATTTTGCCGTTTTTCCACGTTTTTGTGAATTTTCAGTTATAGGTATTAATTCATTATATATACGATAAAAATGATGCAAACACATAATTGATTAGATAATAACCTTAAATACTTCATTTTCAATCATCTATTTGTTTCTCGTTAAAATACTGAGTAAGATATTGAAAAGGGGAGAAGTTCGGGTATTATTGCATATATCGACGTTTCAGCCGGATTAGAGCGGTTTTACGTGAACATCTTCAATCGGTAATATAAACAGAAAATCAAGAACATTTTAGTTAATTCTATTGAAAACACATTGTTTTTTATCATTTGTATTGGAAACAACATTGTCATATGTCTTTTCTTGGATTTAAAAAATACGAAACATCGCTCTATGATTTGAAGGTAATATCCTCAAATATGGTAAAATAGTTACTTTTTTCACGTTAATCATGTAGTTCGATATTACGTAAATATATTCATTTTTACCAATATTTCGATACTATTTCATGTAGTATCACGATATGTGATTTGACCTTCAAATCTCAGAATTTCGAATAATATTGCATTTTAAGCAAGTTTCCTTGCATTTGGTTTCGTACGAAAAATCATCGAATTTAGCAATATTTTGACGTTTATGTGATTTTCCTTTATGTGATTTAAACAAAACATCATCGAATAAGACAATTATTTGCCGTTTTTCCACGTTTTTGTGAATTTTCAGTTTATAGGTATTAATTCATTATATATACGATAAAAAAGATGCAAACACATAATTGATTAGATAATAACCTTAAATACTTCATTTTCAATCATCTATTTGTTTCTCGTTAAAATTCTGAATAAGTTATTGAAAAGGGGAGAAGTTCGGGTTTTATTGCATATATCGACGTTTCAGCCGGATTAGAGCGGTTTTACGTGAACATCTTCAATCGGTAATATAAACGGAAAATCAAGAACATTTTAGTTAATTCTAATGAAAACACATTGTTTTTTATCATTCGTATTGGAAACACATTGTTTTTTATCATTCGTATTGGAAACAACATTGTCATATGTCTTTTCTTGGATCCAAATAATACGAAACCTCACTCTATGATTTGAAGATAAAATCCTCAAATATGGTAAAATAGTGACTTTTTCACGTTAATCATGTAGTTTGATATTACGTAAATATATTCATTTTTACCAATATTTCGATCCTATTTCATGTAGTATCACGATATGTGATTTGGCCTTCATATCTCAGAATGTCGCATGATATTGCATTTTAAGCAAGTTTTCTTGCATTTTGTTTCGTACGAAAAATCATCGAATTTAGCAATATTTTGACGTTTATCATCCCCTTTTCCTTTATGTGATTTAAACAAAACATACTTGAATTAGGCAATATTTAGCGGTTTTTCACGTTTTTGTGAATTTTCAGTTATTTGTTATTAATTCATTAAATATTCGATAAAAATGATGCAAACACATAATTGATTAGATAATAACCTTAAATACTTCATTTTCAATCATCTATTTGTTTCTCGTTAAAATTCTGAATAAGTTATTGAAAAGGGGAGAAGTTCGGTTTTTATTGCATAAATCGACGTTTCAGCCGGATTAGAGCGGTTTTACGTGTACATCTTCCATCGGTAATATAAACGGAAAATCAAGAACATTTTAGTTAATTCTAATTAAAACACATTGTTTTTTATCATTCGTATTGGAAACACATTGTTTTTTATCATTCGTATTGGAAACAACATTGTCATATGTCTTTTCTTGGATCTAAATAATACGAAACCTCGCTCAATGATTTGAAGTTAAAATCCTCAAATATGGTAAAATAGAGAATTTTCACGTTAATCATGTAGTTTGATATTACGTAAATATATTCATTTTTACCAATATTTCGATACTAATTCATGTAGTTTCACGGTATGTGATTTGGCCTTCAAATCTCAGAATATCGCATAATGTTGCATTTTAAGCAAGTTTTCTTGCATTTTGTTTCGTACGAAAAATCATCGAATTTAGCAATATTTTGACGTTTATCGTCTACTTTTCCTTTATGTGATTTAAACAAAATATCATCGAATTAGGCAATATTTTGCCGTTTATCTACGTTTTTGTGAATTTTCAGTTTATAGGTATATAATTATATATAATTTTTTATTCATTATATATACGATAAAAAAGATGCAAACACATAATTGATTAGATAATAACCTTAAATACTTCATTTTCAATCATCTATTTGTTTCTTGTTAAAATTCTGAATAAGATATTGAAAAGGGGAGAAGTTCGGTTTTTATTGCATATATCGACGTTTCAGCCGGATTAGAGCGGTTTTTCGTGTACATCTTCCATCGGTAATATACACAGAAAATCAATAACATTTTAGTTAATTCTAATGAAAATACATTGTTTTTTATCATTTGTTTTGGAAACAACATTGTCATATGTCTTTTCTAGGATCTAAATAATACGATACCTCGCTCTATGATTTGAAGTTAAAATCCTCAAATATGGTTAAATAGTTAATTTTTTCACGCTTTTCATGTAGTTTGATATTACGTAAATATATTCATTTTTACCAATATTTCGATACTATTTCATGTAGTATCACGATATATGATTTGGCCTTCAAATCTCAGAATTTCGCATAATATTGCATTTTAAGCAAGTTTTCTTACATTTTGTTTCGCACGAAAAATCATCGAATTTAGCAATATTTTGACGTTTATCATCTCCTTTTCCTTTATGTGATTAAAACAAAATATCATCGAATTAGGCAATAATTTGCCGTGTTTTCACGTTTTTGTGAATTTTCAGTCTATGGGTATTAATTCATTATATATACGATAAAAATGATGCAAAAACATAAGTGATTAGATAATAACCTTAAATACTTCATTTTCAATCATCTATTTGTTTCTTGTTAAAATTCTGAATAAGATATTGAAAAGGGGAGAAGTTCGGTTTTTATACTTCGATACTATTTCATGTAGTATCACGATATGTGATTTGGCGTTCAAATCTCAGAATTTCGCATAATATTGCATTTTAAGCAAGTTTTCTTGCATTTTGTTTCGTACGAAAAATCATCGAATTTAGCAATATTTTGACGTTTATTATCCCGTTTTCCTTTATGTGATTTAAACAAAACATCATCGAATAAGGCAATATTTTTACGTGTACATCTTCCATCGGTAATATAAACGGAAAATCAAGAACATTTTAGTTAATTCTAATGAAAACACATTGTTTTTTATCATTTGTATTGGAAACAACATTGTCATATGTCTTTTCTTTGATCATGAGCGTAGCTGTAGCAGGTTTCTTGATCATCAGCCTTTGGCTTTCTCACCACCCGCTAGATGATGAATGCAATGTGAAGGTAAGAGATTCCTCGAGTGGGGAAGAAACTGAAGCTTGTTCAAGTGGGGATGAAACCGAAGCTTGTTCAAGTGGGGATGAAACCGAAGCTTGTTCAAGTGGGGAGGAAACCGAAGCTTGTTCAAGTGGGGATGAAACCGAAGATTGTTCAAGTGGGGATGAAACTGAAGCTTGTTCAAGGGGGGATGAAACCGAAGCTTGTTCCAGTGGGGATGAAACCGAAGCTTGTTCAAGTGGGGATGAAACTGAAGCTTGTTCAAGTGGGATGAAACGGAAGCTTGTTCAAGTGGGGATGAAACGGAAGCTTGTTCAAGTGGGGACGAAACGTTGACTTTCGACGAGTTACATTCGATAATCAATTACTTATGTCGTAGAGGTTACGATTCCGATTGTAGTGATGGAGATGAAGTTTGCTTGAGTGCAGACGAAACGGAAGCTTGTTCGAGTGGGGAAGAAACTGATGAAACGTTGACTTTCGACAAGTTACATTCGATAATCAATTACTTATGTCGTAGTGGTTACGATTGTAGTGATGATTGTAGTGGTTACGATTGTAATGATGGAGAAGATGAAGTTTGCTTGTGTGGAGACGAAACTGATGAAACGTTGAGTTTCAAGGAGTTATAACTCACTGATATGACACTCTCCGTCAATCCCGCACACATACGCAACTCACAATTATAACATGAAACAGTGCAAAACACTTAGCACTGTTACAATCTCTCCCCCTCCAAACTCTCCCATTTCACCTCATGATCGCTGTCACCTTCTCCAACACTGCCACCAAAGCTACCTTCTCGAACACCCGGGGTCAAATCCTATCACAAATTCCAAGTTTACTATATTACCAGATGTTAGATATTGCATTATAATAATTGCCGGCGGAACTCAATATATATATATATATATATATATATATATATATATATATATATATATATATATATATATATATATATATATATATATATATATATATATATATATATATATATATATATATATATATATATATATATATATATATATATATATATGCAAACAAGCCTGAATGGTCCCCAGGACTATATACAACTGAAAACTCACACCCCAGAAGTGACTCGAACCCATACTCCCACAACTGGTATGTACAGGGACGCCTTAATCCGCTTGACCATCACGACCGGACATAAGGAAGTGATAGCCGAGGCTATATGAACCACTTCCCCGCCGGCACTCGGATGGTAATCTTGGGCATAGCATTTTATCAAATCACCTCAATCTTTGGGGCACACGTGAGGAACACAAATGCAAACAAGCCTGAATGGTCCCCAGGACTATATACAACTGAAAACTCACACCCCAGAAGTGACTCGAACCCATACTGCCACAACTGGTATGTACAGGGACGCCTTAATCCGCTTGACCATCACGACCGGACATAAGGAAGTGATAGCCGAGGCTATATGAACCACTTCCCCGCCGGCACTCGGATGGTAATCTTGGGCATAGCATTTTATCAAATCACCTCATTCTTTGGGGCACACGTGAGGAACACAAATGCAAACAAGCCTGAATGGTCCCCAGGACTATATACAACTGAAAACTCACACCCCAGAAGTGACTCGAACCCATACTCCCACAACTGGTATGTACAGGGACGCCTTAATCCGCTTGACCATCACGACCGGACATAAGGAAGTGATAGCCGAGGCTATATGAACCACTTCCCCGCCGGCACTCGGATGGTAATCTTGGGCATAGCATTTTATCAAATCACTTCCTTATGTCCGGTCGTGATGGTCAAGCGGATTAAGGCGTCCCTGTACATACCAGTTGTGGGAGTATGGGTTCGAGTCACTTCTGGGGTGTGAGTTTTCAGTTGTATATAGTCCTGGGGACCATTCAGGCTTGTTTGCATTTGTGTTCCTCACATGTGCCCCAAAGAATGAGGTGATTTGATAAAATGCTATGCCCAAGATTACCATCCGAGTGCCGGCGGGGAAGTGGTTCATATAGCCTCGGCTATCACTTCCTTATGTCCGGTCGTGATGGTCAAGCGGATTAAGGCGTCCCTGTACATACCAGTTGTGGGAGTATGGGTTCGAGTCACTTCTGGGGTGTGAGTTTTCAGTTATATATATATATATATATATATATATATATATATATATATATATATATATATCTTATATAGGTATTACTAGAGTTACTAGCAAAACACCAACTTTAGTATCCACAAAATGAACGTATCCGTAATGATGAAAATGTTCTTGATGTTTCTCGCGGTCACTTCTGGAATTTTTTTATTTTCTTCATTTCAAAATCATGTTTATAACGAGGGAAAAAGATTTGGACCTGTCATTGGTTCAATCGTTGGACCCGTAAATGGACCCGTCATTGGCTCAATCGTTGGATCCGTAAATGAACCCATCATTGGCTCCGTCATTGGACCCGTTAATGGACCCATCATTGGCTCCATCATTGGACTCGTTAATGAACCCATCATTGGCTCCGTCATTGGACCCGTTAATGGACCCATCATTGGCTCCATAAATGGACTCATTAATGAACCCATCATTGGCTCCATCATTGGACCCGTTAATGGACCCGTCGTTGGCTCTGTCGTTAGTGAAGATGGTAAGATGGCGGAGAAGATGACTGAAAGATTCTTAAAAATTCGTGCGTTGTTGATAATGGGCGGAGCTGTGGCAGGTTTCTTGATCATCAGCCGTTGGCTTCCTCGCCACCCGCTAGATGATGAATGCAATGTGAAAGTAAGAGATTCCTCGAGTGGGGAAGAAACTGAAGCTTGTTCAAGTGGGGATGAAACCGAAGCTTGTTCAAGTGGGGATGAAACTGAAGCTTGTTCAAGTGGGGATGAAACCGAAGCTTGTTCAAGTGGGGATGAAACCGAAGCTTCTTCAAGTGGGGATGAAACTGAAGCTTGTTCAAGTGGGGATGAAACCGAAGCTTGTTCTAGTGGGGATGAAACCGAAGCTTGTTCAAGTGGGGATGAAACTGAAGCTTGTTCAAGTGGGGATGAAACGGAAGCTTGTTCAAGTGGGGATGAAAAGGAAGCTTGTTCAAGTGGGGACGAAACGTTGACTTTCGACGAGTTACATTCGATAATCAATTACTTATGTCGTAGTGGTTACGATTGTAGTGATGATTGTAGTGGTTACGATTGTAGTGATGGAGAAGATGAAGTTTGCTTGAGTGGAGACGAAACTGATGAAACGTTGACTTTCGACGAGTTACATTGGATATTCAATTACTTATGCTGTAGTAGTTACGATACCGATTGTAGTGATGGAGAAGATGATGTTTGATTGGGTGGGGACGAAACTGATGAAACGTTGACTTTCAAGGACTTATAACTCTCTGATAGGACACTCTCCGTCAATCCCGCACACATACGCAACTCACAATTATAACATGAAAGAGTGCAAAACACTTAGCACTGTTACAGTCTCTCCCCCCTCCAAACTCTCCCATTTCACCTCATGATCGCTGTCACCTTCTCCAACACTGCCACCAAAGCTACCTTCTCCAACACCCGGGGTCAAATCCTATCACCAATTCCAAGTTTACTATATTACCAGATGTAAGATATTGCATTTTAATAATGGCCGGCGGAACTCAATATATATATATATATATCTTATATAGGTATTACTCGAGTTACTAGCAAAACACCAACTTTAGTATCCACAAAATGAACGTATCCGTAATGATGAAAATGTTCTTGATGTTTGTCGCGGTCACTTCTGGAATTTTTTTATTTTCTTCATTTGAAAATCATGTTTATGACGAGGGAAAAAGATTTGGACCTGTCATTGGCTCAATCGTTGGACCCGTAAATGGACCCGTCATTGGCTCAATCGTTGGACCCGTAAATAGACCCATCATTGGCTCCATCATTGGACCCGTTAATGGACCAGTCATTGGCTCCATCATTGGACCCGTTAATGGACCCATCATTGGCTCCGTCATTGGACCCGTTAATGGACCCATCATTGGCTCCATAAATGGACTCGTTAATGAACCCATCATTGGCTCCATCATTGGACCCGTTAATGGACCCGTCGTTGGCTCTGTCGTTAGTGAAGATGGTAAGATGGCGGAGAAGATGACTGAAAGATTCTTAAAAATTCGTGCGTTGTTGATAATGGGCGGAGCTGTGGCAGGTTTCTTGATCATCAGCCGTTGGCTTCCTCACCACCCGCTAGATGATGAATGCAATGTGAAAGTAAGAGATTCCTCGAGTGGGGAAGAAACTGAAGCTTGTTCAAGTGGGGATGAAACCGAAGCTTGTTCAAGTGGGGATGAAACCGAAGCTTGTTCAAGTTGGGATGAAACCGAAGCTTCTTCAAGTGTGGATGAAACCGAAGCTTGTTCAAGTGGGGATGAAACTGAAGCATGTTCAAGTGGGGATGAAACAGAAGCTTGTTCTAGTGGGGATGAAACCGAAGCTTGTTCAAGTGGGGATGAAACGGAAGCTTGTTCAAGTGGGGATGAAACGGAAGCTTGTTCAAGTGAGGATGAAACGGAAGCTTGTTCAAGTGGGGACGAAACGTTGACTTTCGACGAGTTACATTCGATAATCAATTACTTATGTCGTAGAGGTTACGATACCGATTGTAGTGATGGAGATGAAGTTTCCTTGAGTGCAGACGAAACGGAAGCTTGTTCGAGTGGTGAAGAAATTGATGAAACGTTGACTTTCGACGAGTTACATTCGATAATCAATTACTTATGCCGTAGTGGTTAGGATTGTAGTGGTTACGATACCGATTGTAGTGATGGAGAAGATGAAGTTTGCCTGAGTGGAGA
Source organism: Procambarus clarkii (assembly GCF_040958095.1). Taxonomy (NCBI): domain Eukaryota; kingdom Metazoa; phylum Arthropoda; class Malacostraca; order Decapoda; family Cambaridae; genus Procambarus; species Procambarus clarkii. Next base: position 31,293,656 of record NC_091218.1, on the reverse strand, counting down.
CGAAACGGAAGCTTGTCCGAATGGGGAAGAAACTGATGAAACGTTGACTTTCGAAGAGTTACATTCGATAATCAATTACTTATGTCGTAGTGGTTACGATTGTAGTGATGACTGTAGTGGTTACGATTGTAGTGATGGAGAAGATGAAGTTTGTTTGAGTGGAGACGAAACTGATGAAACGTTGACTTTCGACGAGTTACATTGGATATTCAATTACTTATGCCGTAGTAGTTACGATACCGATTGTAGTGATGGAGAAGATGAAGTTTGATTGCGTGGGGACGAAACTGATGAAACGTTGACTTTCAAGGAGTTATAACTCTCTGATAGGACACTCTCCGTCAATCCCGCACACATACGCAACTCACAATTATAACATGAAAGAGTGCAAAACACTTAGCACTGTTACAATCTCTCCCCCTCCAAACTCTCCCATTTCACCTCATGATCGCTGTCACCTTCTCCAACACTGCCACCAAAGCTACCTTCTCCAACACCCGGGGTCAAATCCTATCACCAATTCCAAGTTTACTATATTACCAGATGTTAGATATTGCATTATAATAATGGCCGTCGGAACTCAATATATATATATATATATCTTATATATGTATTACTCGAGTTACTAGCAAAACACCAACTTTAGTATCCACAAAATGAACGTATCCGTAATGATGAAAATGTTCTTGATGTTTGTCGCGGTCACTTCTGGATTTTTTTATTTTCTTCATTTGAAAATCATGTTTATGACGAGGGAAAAAGATTTGGACCTGTCATTGGCTCAATCGTTGGACCCGTTAATGGACCCGTCATTGGTTCCATCATTGGACCCGTTAATGGACCCATCATTGGCTCCGTCATTGGAACCGTTAATGGACCCATCATTGGCTCCATCATTGGACCCGTTAATGGACCCGTCGTTGACTCTGTCGTTAGTGAAGATGGTAAGATGGCGGAGAAGATGACTGAAAGATTCTTAAAAATTCGTTCGTTGTTGATAATGGGCGGAGCTGTGGCAGGTTTCTTGATCATCAGCCGTTGGCTTCCTCGCCACCCGCTACATGATGAATGCAATGTGAAGGTAAGAGATTCCTCGAGTGGGGAAGAAACTGAATCTTGTTCAAGTGGAGATGAAACCGAAGCTTGTTCAAGTGGGGATGAAACCGATGCTTGTTCAAGTGGGGATGAAACCGAAGCTTGTTCAAGTGTGGATGAAACCGAAGCTTGTTCAAGTGGGGATGAAACTGAAGCATGTTCAAGTGGGGATGAAACAGAAGCTTGTTCTAGTGGGGATGAAACCGAAGCTTGTTCAAGTGGGGATGAAATGGAAGCTTGTTCAAGTGGGGATGAAACGGAAGCTTGTTCAAGTGAGGATGAAACGGAAGCTTGTTCAATTGGGGACGAAACGTTGACTTTCGACGAGTTACATTCGATAATCAATTACTTATGTCGTAGAGGTTACGATACCGATTGTAGTGATGGAGAAGATGAAGTTTGCCTGAGTGGAGACGAAACGGAAGCTTGTCCGAATGGGGAAGAAACTGATGAAACGTTGACTTTCGAAGAGTTACATTCGATAATCAATTACTTATGTCGTAGTGGTTACGATTGTAGTGATGACTGTAGTGGTTACGATTGTAGTGATGGAGAAGATGAAGTTTGCTTGAGTGGAGACGAAACTGATGAAACGTTGACTTTCGACGAGTTACATTGGATATTCAATTACTTATGCCGTAGTAGTTACGATACCGATTGTAGTGATGGAGAAGATGAAGTTTGATTGGGTGGGGACGAAACTGATGAAACGTTGACTTTCAAGGACTTATAACTCTCTGATAGGACACTCTCCATCAATCCCGCACACATACGCAACTCACAATTATAACATGAAACAGTGCAAAACACTTAGCACTGTTACAATCTCTCCCCCTCCAAACTCTCCCATTTAACCTCATGATCGCTGTCACCTTCTCCAACACTGCCACCAAAGCTACCTTCTCCAACACCCGGGGTCAAATCCTATCACCAATTCCAAGTTTGCTATATTACCAGATTTTAGACATTGCATTATAATAATGGCCGGCGGAACTCAATATATATATATATATATATATATATATATATATATATATATATATATATATATATATATATATATATATATATATATATATATATATATATATATATATATATATATATATATATATATATATATATATATATATATATATATATATATATATATATATATATATATATATATATATATATATATATATATATATATATATATATATATATATATATATATATATATATATATATATATATATATCTTATATAGGTATTACTAGAGTTACTAGCAAAACACCAACTTTAGTATCCGCAAAATGAACGTATCCGTAATGATGAAAATGTTCTTGATGTTTCTCGCGGTCACTTCTGGAATTTTTTTATTTTCTTCATTTCAAAATCATGTTTATGACGAGGGAAAAAGATTTGGACCTGTCATTGGCTCAATCGTTGGACCCGTAAATGAACCCGTCATTGGCTCAATCGTTGGACCCGTAAACGGACCCATCATTGGCTCCGTCATTGGACCCGTTAATGGACCCTTCATTGGCTCCATCATTGGACTCGTTAATGAACCCATCATTGGCTCCATCATTGGACCCGTTAATGGACCCGTCGTTGGCTCTGTCGTTAGTGAAGATGGTAAGAAGGCGGTGAAGATGACTGAAAGATTCTTAAAAATTCGTTCGTTGTTGATAATGGGCGGAGCTGTGGCAGGTTTCTTGATCATCAGCCGTTGGCTTCCTCACCACCCGCTAGATGATGAATGCAATGTGAAAGTAAGAGATTCCTCGAGTGGGGAAGAAACTGAAGATTGTTCAAGTGGGGATGAAACCGAAGCTTGTTAAAGTGGGGATGAAACTGAAGCTTGTTCAAGTGGGGATGAAACCGAAGCTTGTTCAAGTGGGGATGAAACCGAAGCTTGTTCATGTGGGGATGAAACTGAAGCTTGTTCAAGTGGGGATGAAACCGAAGCTTGTTCTAGTGGGGATGAAACCGAAGCTTGTTCAAGTGGGGATGAAACTGAAGCTTGTTCAAGTGGGGATGAAACGGAAGCTTGTTCAAGTTGGGATGAAACGGAAGCTTGTTCAAGTGGGGACGAAACGTTGACTTTCGACGAGTTACATTCGATAATCAATTACTTATGTCGTAGTGGTTACGATTGTAGTGATGATTGTAGTGGTTACGATTGTAGTGATGGAGAAGATGAAGTTTGCTTGACTGGAGACGAAAATGATGAAACGACTTTCGACGAGTTACATTGGATATTCAATTACTTATGCTGTAGTAGTTACGATACCGATTGTAGTGATGGAGAAGATGAAGTTTGATTGGGTGGGGACGAAACTGATGAAACGTTGACTTTCAAGGAGTTATAACTCTCTGATAGGACACCCTCCGTCAATCCCGCACACATACGCAACTCACAATTATAACATGAAACAGTGCAAAACACTTAGTACTGTTACAATCTCTCCCCCTCCAAACTCTCCCATTTCACCTCATGATCGCTGTCACCTTCTCCAACACTGCCACCAAAGCTACCTTCTCCAACACCCGGGGTCAAATTCTATCACCAATTCCAAGTTTACTATATTACCAGATGTAAGATATTGCATTATAATAATGGCCTTCGGAACTCAATATATATATATATATATATATCTTATATAGGTATTACTCGAGTTACTAGCAAAACACCAACTTTAGTATCCACAAAACGAACGTATCCGTAATGATGAAAATGTTCTTGATGTTTGTCGCGGTCACTTCTGGAATTTTTTTATTTTCTTCATTTGAAAATCATGTTTATGACGAGGGAAAAAGATTTGGACCTGTCATTGGCTCAATCGTTGGACCCGTAAATGGACCAGTCATTGGCTCCATCATTGGACCCGTTAATGGACCCTTCATTGGCTCCGTCATTGGACCCGTTAATGGACCCATCATTGGCTCCATCATTGGACTCGTTAATGAACCCATCATTGGCTCCATCATTGGACCCGTTAATGGACCCGTCGTTGGCTCTGTCGTTAGTGAAGATGGTAAGATGGCGGAGAAGATGACTGAAAGATTCTTAAAAATTCGTGCGTTGTTGATAATGGGCGGAGCTGTGGCAGGTTTCTTGATCATCAGCCGTTGGCTTCCTCGCCACCCGCTACATGATGAATGCAATGTGAAGGTAAGAGATTCCTCGAGTGGGGAAGAAACTGAAGCTTGTTCAAGTGGGGATGAAACCGGAGCTTGTTCAAGTGGGGATGAAACCGAAGCTTGTTCAAGTGGGGAGGAAACCGAAGCTTGTTCAAGTGGGGATGAAACCGAAGATTGTTCAAGTGGGGATGAAACTGAAGCTTGTTCAAGTGGGGATGAAACCGAAGCTTGTTCTAGTGGGGATGAAACCGAAGCTTGTTCAAGTGGGGATGAAACTGAAGCTTGTTCAAGTGGGGATGAAACGGAAGCTTGTTCAAGTGGGGAGGAAACGTTGACTTTCGACGAGTTACATTCGATAATCAAATACTTATGTCGTAGAGGTTACGATACCGATTGTAGTGATGGAGATGAAGTTTGCTTGAGTGCAGACGAAACGGAAGCTTGTTCGAGTGGGGAAGAAACTGATGAAACGTTGACTTTCGACAAGTTACATTCGATAATCAATTACTTATGCCGTAGTGGTTACGATTGTAGTGATGATTGGAGTGGTTACGATACCGATTGTAGTGATGGAGAAGATGAAGTTTGCCTGAGTGGAGACGAAACGGAAGCTTGTTCGAATGGGGAAGAAACTAATGAAACGTTGACTTTCGACGAGTTACATTCGATAATCAATTACTTATGTCGTAGTGGTTACGATTGTAGTGATGACTGTAGTGGTTACGATTGTAGTGATGGAGAAGATGAAGTTTGCTTGAGTGGAGACGAAACTGATGAAACGTTGACTTTCGACGAGTTACATTGGATATTCAATTACTTATGCCGTAGTAGTTACGATACCGATTGTAGTGATGGAGAAGATGAAGTTTGATTGGGTGGGGACGAAACTGATGAAACGTTGACTTTCAAGGACTTATAACTCTCTGATAGGACACTCTCCATCAATCCCCCACACATACGCAACTCACAATTATAACATGAAACAGTGCAAAACACTTAGCACTGTTACAATCTCTCCCCCTCCAAACTCTCCCATTTCACCTCATGATCGCTGTCACCTTCTCCAACACTGCCACCAAAGCTACCTTCTCCAACACCCGGGGTTAAATCCTATCACCAATTCCAAGTTTACTATATTACCAGATGTTAGATATTGCATTATAATAATGGCCGGCGGAACTCAATATATATATATATATATATATATATATATCTTATATAGGTATTACTCGAGTTACTAGCAAAACACCGACTTTAGTATCCACAAAATGAACGTATCCGTAATGATGAAAATGTTCTTGATGTTTGTCGCGGTCACTTCTGGAATTTTTTTATTTTCTTCATTTGAAAATCATGTTTATGACGAGGGAAAAAGATTTGGACCTGTCATTGGCTCAATCGTTGGACCCGTAAATTGACCCGTCATTGGCTCAATCGTTGGACCCGTAAATGGACCCATCATTGGCTCCATCATTGGACCCGTTAATGGACCCGTCATTGGCTCCATCATTGGACCCGTTAATGGACCCATCATTGGCTCCGTCATTGGACCCGTTAATGGACCCATCATTGGACCCGTTAATGAACCCATCATTGGCTCCATCATCGGACCCGTTAATGGACCCGTCGTTGGCTCTGTCGTTAGTGAAAATGGTAAGATGGCGGTGAAGATGACTGAAAGATTCTAGAAAATTCGTGCGTTGTTGATAATAGGCGGAGCTGTAGAAGGTTTCTTGATCATCAGCCGTTGGCTTCCTCACCACCCGCTAGATGATGAATTCAATGTGAAGGTAAGAGATTCTTCGAGTGGGGAAGAAACTGAAGCTTGTTCAAGTGGGGATGAAACCGAAGCTTGTTCAAGTGGGGATGAAACCGAAGCTTGTTCAAGTGGGGAGGAAACCGAAGCTTGTTCAAGTGGGGATGAAACCGAAGCTTGTTCAAGTGGGGATGAAACTGAAGCTTGTTCAAGTGGGGATGAAACCGAAGCTTGTTCTAGTGGGGATGAAACCGAAGCTTGTTCAAGTGGGGATGAAACTGAAGCTTTTTCAAGTGGGGATGAAACGGAAGCTTGTTCATGTGGGGATGAAACGGAAGCTTGTTCAAGTGGGGACGAAACGTTGACTTTCGACGAGTTACATTCGATAATCAATTACTTATGCCGTAGTGGTTACGATTGTAGTGATGATTGGAGTGGTTACGATACCGATTGTAGTGATGGAGAAGATGAAGTTTGCCTGAGTGGAGACGAAACGGAAGCTTTTTCGAATGGGGAAGAAACTGATGAAACGTTGACTTTCGACGAGTTACATTCGAAAATCAATTACTTATGTCGTAGTGGTTACGATTGTAGTGATGATTGTAGTGGTTACGATTGTAGTGATGGAGAAGATGAAGTTTGCTTGAGTGGAGACGAAACTGATGAAACGTTGACTTTCGACGAGTTACATTGGATATTCAATTACTTATGCCGTAGTAGTTACGATACCGATTGTAGTGATGGAGAAGATGAAGTTTGATTGTGTGGGGACGAAACTGATGAAACGTTGACTTTCAAGGACTTATAACTCTCTGATAGGACACTCTCCATCAATCCTGCACACATACGCAACTCACAATTATAACATGAAACAGTGCAAAACACTTAGCACTGTTACAATCTCTTCCCCTCCAAACTCTCCCATTTAACCTCATGATCGCTGTCACCTTCTCCAACACTGCCACCAAAGCTACCTTCTCCAACACCCGGGGTCAAATCCTATCACCAATTCCAAGTTTACTATATTACCAGATGTTAGATATTGCATTATAATAATGGCCGGCGGAACTGCATATATATATATATATATATATATATATATATATATATATATATATATATATATATATATATATATATATATATATATATATATATATAAATTTGTGAGGGTACCACCTCTGGTGCCAATGTGGGGACCCATATATATATATATATATATATATATATATATATATATATATATATATATATATATATATATATATATATATATATATATATATATATATATATATATATATATATCTTATATAGGTTTTACAAGAGTTACTAGCAAAACACCAACTTTAGTATCCACAAAATGAACGTATCCGTAATGATGAAAATGTTCTTGATGTTTCTCGTGTTCACTTCTGGAATTTTTTTAATTTCTTCATTTGAAAATTATGTTTATGACGAGGGAAAAAGATTTGGACCTGTCATTTTATCATTCGTATTGGAAACAACATTGTCATATGTCTTTTCTTGGATCTAAATAATACGAAACCTCGCTCAATGATTTGAAGTTAAAATCCTTAAATATGGTAAAATAGTGAATTTTCACGTTAATCATGGAGTTTGATATTACGTAAATATGTTTATTTTTACCAATATTTCGATACTAATTCATGTAGTTTCACGGTATGTGATTTGGCCTTCAAATCTCAGAATATCGCATAATATTGCATTATAAGCAAGTTTTCTTGCATTTTGTTTCGTACGAAAAATCATCGAATTTAGCAATATTTTGACGTTTATCGTCTACTTTTCCTTTATGTGATTTAAACAAAATATCATCGAATTAGGCAATATTTTGCCATTTTTCCACGTTTTTGTGAATTTTCAGTTTATAGGTATTAATTCATTATATATACGATAAAAATGATGCAAACACATAATTGATTAGATAATAACCTTAAATACTTCATTTTCAATCATCTATTTGTTTCTCGTTAAAATACTGAGTAAGATATTGAAAAGGGGAGAAGTTTGGTTTTGATTGCATATATCGACGTTTCAGCCGGATTAGAGCGGTTTTACGTGTACTTCTTCCATCGGTAATATAAACAGAAAATCAAGAACATTTTAGTTAATTCTAATGAAAACACATTGTTTTTTATCATTCGTATTGGAAACAACATTGTCATATGTATTTTCTTGGATCCAAATAATACGAAACCTCGCTCTATGTTTTGAAGTTAAAATCCTCAAATATGGTAAAATAGTGACTTTTTCACGTTAATCATGTAGTTTGATATTACGTAAATATATTCATTTTTACCAATTTTTCGATCCTATTTCATGTAGTATCACGATATGTGATTTGGCCTTCATATCTCAGAATGTCGCATAATATTGCATTTTAAGCAAGTTTTCTTGCATTTTGTTTCGTACGAAAAATCATCGAATTTAGCAATATTTTGACGTTTATCATCCCCTTTTCCTTTATGTGATTTAAACAAAACATCCTTGAATTAGGCAATATTTAGCGGTTTTTCACATTTTTGTGAATTTTCAGTTATTTGTTATTAATTCATTAAATATTCGATAAAAATGATGCAAACACATAATTGATTAGATAATAATCTTAAATACTTCATTTTCAATCATCTATTTGTTTCTCGTGAAAATACTGAGTAAGATATTGAAAAGGGGAGAAGTTCTGTTTTTATTGTTTATATCGACGTTTCAGCCGGATTAGAGCGGTTTTACGTGTACATTTCCATCGGTAATATAAACGGAAAATCAATAACATTTTAGTTAATTCATATGAAAACACATTGTTTTTTATCATCCGTATTGGAAACACATTGTGCTTTATCATTCGTATAGGAAACAACATTGTCATATGTCTTTTCTTGGACCTAAATAATACGAAACCTCGCTCTATGATTTGAAGTTAAAATCCTCAAATATGGTAAAATAGTGACTTTTTCACGTTAATCATGTAGTTTGATATTACGTAAATTATGTACATTTTTACCAATATTTCGATACTATTTTATGTAGTATCACGATATGTGATTTGGCCTTCAAATCTCAGAATTTCGCATAATATTGCATTTTAAGCAAGTTTTCTTGCATTTTGTTTCGTACGAAAAATCATCGAATTTAGCAATATTTTGACGTTTATCATCCCCCTTTTCCTTTATGTGATTTAAACAAAACATCCTCGAATTAGGCAATATTTAGCGGTTTTTCACGTTTTTGGGAATTTTCAGTTATTTGTTATTAATTCATTAAATATACGATAAAAATGATGCAAACACATAATTGATTAGATAATAACCTTAAATACTTCATTTTCAATCATCTATTTGTTTCTCGTTAAAATACTGAGTAAGATATTGAAAAGGGGAGAAGTTCTGTTTATATTGCATATATCGTCGTTTCAGCCGGAATAGAGCGGTTTTACGTGTACATTTCCATCGGTAATATAAACGGAAAATCAATAACATTTTAGTTAATTCATATGGAAACACATTGTTTTTTATCATCCGTATTGGAAACACATTGTGTTTTATCATTCGTATTGGAAACAACATTGTCATATGTCTTTTCTTGGATCTAAATAATACGAAACCTCGCTCTATGATTTGAACTTAAAATCCTCAAATATGGTAAAATAGTGACTTTTTCACGTTAATCATGTTGTTTGATATTACGTAAATATATTTATTTTTACCAATACTTCGATACTATTTCATGTAGTATCACGATATGTGATTTGGCGTTCAAATCTCAGAATTTCGCATAATATTGCATTTTAAGAAAGTTTTCTTGCATTTTGTTTCGTACGTAAAATCATCAAATTTAGCAATATTTTGACGTTTATCATCCCCTTTTCCTCTATGTGATTTAAAGAAAATATCATCGAATTAGGCAATATTTTGCCGTTTTTCCACGTTTTTGTGAATTTTCAGTTTATAGGTATTAATTCATTATATATACGATAAAAATGATGCAAACACATAATTGATTATATAATAACCATAAATACTTCATTTTCAATCAACTATTTGTTTCTCGTTTATATACTGCGTAAGATATTAAAAAGGGGAGGAGTTCTGTTTTTATTGCATATATCGACGTTCCAGCCGGAATAGAGATGTTTTCGTGTACATCTTCCATCGGTAATATAAACGGAAAATCAGGAATATTTTAGTTAATTCTAATGAAAACACATTGTTTTTATCATTTGTATTGGAAACAACATTGTCATATGTCTTTTCGTGGATCTAAATAATACGAAACATCGCTCTATTTTTTGTAGTTAAAATCCTCAAATATGGTAAAATAGTTTCTTTTTTCACGTTAATCATGTAGTTTGATATTACGTATATATATTAATTTTTATCAATATTTCGATACTATTTCATGTAGTATCACGATATGTGATTTGGCCTTCAAATCTCAGAATTTCGCATAATATTGCATTTTAATAAAGTTTTCTTGCATTTTGTTTCGTACGAAAAATCCTCGAATCAATATTTTGACGTGTATCATCCCCTTTTCCTCTATGTGATTTAAACAAAATATCATCGAATTAGGCACTATTTTGCCGTTTTTCCACGTTTTTTGTGAATTTTCAGTTTATAGGTATTAATTCATTATATATACGATAAAAATGATGCAAACACATAATTGATTATATAATAACCTTAAATACTTCATTTTCAATCAACTATTTGTTTCTCGTTTAAATACTGAGTAAGATATTGAAAAGGGGAGGAGTTCTGTTTTTATTGCATATATCGACGTTCCAGCCGGAATAGAGATGTTTTCGTGTACATCTTCCATCGGTAATATAAACGGAAAATCAAGAACATTTTAGTTAATTCTAATGAAAACACATTGTTTTTTATCATTTATATTGGAAACAACATTGTCATACGTCATTTCTTGGATCTAAATAATACGAAACCTCGCTCTATGATTTGAAGTTAAAATCCTCAAATATGATTATATAGTTAATTTTTTCACGTTTTTCATGTAGTTTGATATTACGTAAATATATTCATTTTTACCAATATTTCGATACTATTTCATCTAGTATCACGATATGTGAGAATGATGCAGAGGCTCAAGAGAGTGATGCAGAGGCTTAATAGAGGGATGAAGGGGCTCAAGAGAGTGATGCAGAGGCTGAAGAGAGGGATGCAGAGGCTCAAGAGACTGATGCAGAGGCTCAAGAGAGTGCTGCAAAAGGCTCAAGAGAGGGATGCTGAGGATCCAGAGAGGGATGCAGAGGCTCAAGAGAGTGATGCAGAGGATCAAGAGAGGGAATCAAAGGCTTATGAGAGTGATGCAGAAGCTGAAGAGAGTGATGCAGAGGCTCTAGAGAGTGATGCAGAAGCTTAAGAGGGTGATGCAGAGACTCAAGAGAGTGATGCAGAGGATCAAGAGAGTGATGCAGAGGCTCGAGAGAGTGATGCAGAGGCTCAAGAGAGGGATTCAGAGGCTTAAGAGAGTGATGCAGAGACCTCAAGAGAGTGATGCAGAGGCTCAAGAGAGTGATGCAGAGGATCAGGAGAGGGATGCAGAGGATTAAGAGAGTGATGCAGAGGCTGAAGAGAGTGTTTCAGAGGCTTAAGAGAGGGATGCAGAGGCTCAAAAGAGTGATGTAGAGGCTCAAGAGAGTGATGCAGAGGCTGAAGAGAGTGATGCAGAGGCTCAGGAGAGTGATGTAGAGGCTCATGAGAGTTATGCAGAGGCTCAAGAGAGTGATGCAGAGGATCAAGAGAGTGATGCAGAGGCTCAAGAGAGTGATGCAGAGGATCAAGAGAGGGAAGCAGAGGCTCTAGAGAGTGATGCAGAGGCTCAAAAGTTTGATGCAGAGGCTCAAGGGAGTGATGCAGAGGATCAAGAAAGTGATGCAGAGGTTCAAGAGAGTGATGCAGAGGCCTCAGAGGCTTAAGAGAGTGATGCAGAGGCTGAAGAGAGTGTTGCAGAGGCTCAAGAGTGTCAGTGGTAAGACATGCAGAGGCTCATGAGAGTGATGCAGAGGCTCAAGAGAGTGATGCAGAGGCTCAAGAGAGTTATGCAGAGGATCAAGAGAGTGATGCAGAGGCTTAAGAGAGTGATGCAGATGGTCAAGAGAGAGATGCATAGGCTTATGAGAGTGATGCAGAGGCTAAAGAGAGTGTTGCAGAGGCTTAAGAGAGTGATGCAGAGGCTGAAGAGAGTAATGCAGAGGCTGAAGAGAGGGATGAAGAGGCTGAAGAGAGTGATGCAGAGGCTGAAGAGAGGGATGCATTTGAAAAGTGCAGGGAGGGTTTGGGCAAAATGTGATCCATCGCCGCTCTCAGTAAATGACATTTTTTCGGAATAAAAAGTCGTAATTTCAAACTGCGAATACGTGCAGACAGTCAGAATTTGGCTCCAAAATATAGCTTAAGGGTCGAATTTGGGAAGTTTGGGATATTTTGAAACTGCAGGGGGATTTTGGCAAAACGTGACTCATCGCCGCTTTCAGTAATTTGCATTATGTCGGTATAAAATGATAATATTTCAAACTACGAATACGTGCAGAGAACCCGATTTTGGCTCCAAAATATGTCTCAAGCGTCGAATTGGGGATGTTTGGGATATTGAAGGGATATTGGGGATGTTTGATATTGAAGGTAATATCCTCAAATATGGTAAAATAGTTACTTTTTTCACGTTAATCATGTAGTTTGATATTACGTAAATATATTCATTTTTACCAATAATTCGATACTATTTCATGTAGTATCACGATATGTGATTTGACCTTCAAATCTCAGAATTTCGCATAATATTGCATTTTAAGCAAGTTTTATTTGCATTTTGTTTCGTACGAAAAATCATCGAATTTAGCAATGTTTTGACGTTTATCGTCTACTTTTCCTTTATGTGATTTAAACAAAATATCATCGAATTAGGCAATATTTTGCCGTTTTTCCACGTTTTTGTGAATTTTCAGTTTATAGGTATTATTTCATTATATATACGGTAAAAATGATGCAAACACATAATTGATTATATAATAACGTTATATACATCATTTTCAATCATCTATTTGTTTCTCGTTAAAATACTGAGTAAGATATTGAAAAGGGGAGAAGTTCGGTTTTTATTGCATATATCGACGTTTCAGCCGGATTAGAGCGGTTTTACGTGTACATCTTCCATCGGTAATATAAACGGAAAATCAAGAACATTTTAGTTACTTCTAATGAAAACACATTGTTTTTTATCATTCGTATTGGAAACTACATTGTCATATGTCTTTTCTTGGATCTAAATAATACGAAACCTCGCTCTATGATTTGAAGTTAGAATCCTCAAATATGGTAAAATAGTGACTTTTTCACGTTAATAATGTAGTTTGATATTACGTAAATATATTCATTTTTACCAATACTTCGATACTATTTCATGTAGTATATGTGATTTGGCGTTCAAATCTCAGAATTTCGCATAATATTGTATTTTAAGCAAGTTTTCTTGCATTTTGTTTCGTACGAAAAATCATCGAATTTAGCAATATTTTGACGTTCATCATCTCCTTTTCCTCTATGTGATTTAAACAAAATATCATCGAATTAGGCAATATTTTGCCGTTTTTCCACGTTTTTCTGAATTTTCAGTTTATAGGTATCAATTCATTATATATATGATAAAAATGATGCAAACACATAATTGATTATATAATAACCATAAATACTTCATTTTCAATCAACTATTTGTTTCTCGTTTATATACTGCGTAAGATATTAAAAAGGGGAGGAGTTCTGTTTTTATTGCATATATCGACGTTCCAGCCGGAATAGAGATGTTTTTGTGTACATCTTCCATCGGTAATATAAACGGAAAATCAGGAATATTTTAGTTAATTCTAATGAAAACACATTGTTTTTATCATTTGTATTGGAAACAACATTGTCATATGTCTTTTCGTGGATCTAAATAATACGAAACATCGCTCTATTTTTTGTAGTTAAAATCCTCAAATATGGTAAAATAGTTTCTTTTTTCACGTTAATCATGTAGTTTGATATTACGTATATATATTAATTTTTATCAATATTTCGATACTATTTCATGTAGTATCACGATATGTGATTTGGCCTTCAAATCTCAGAATTTCGCATAATATTGCATTTTAATAAAGTTTTCTTGCATTTTGTTTCGTACGAAAAATCCTCGAATCAATATTTTGACGTGTATCATCCCCTTTTCCTCTATGTGATTTAAACAAAATATCATCGAATTAGGCACTATTTTGCCGTTTTTCCACGTTTTTTGTGAATTTTCAGTTTATAGGTATTAATTCATTATATATACGATAAAAATGATGCAAACACATAATTGATTATATAATAACCTTAAATACTTCATTTTCAATCAACTATTTGTTTCTCGTTTAAATACTGAGTAAGATATTGAAAAGGGGAGGAGTTCTGTTTTTATTGCATATATCGACGTTCCAGCCGGAATAGAGATGTTTTCGTGTACATCTTCCATCGGTAATATAAACGGAGAATCAAGAACATTTTAGTTAATTCTAATGAAAACACATTGTTTTTTATCATTTATATTGGAAACAACATTGTCATACGTCATTTCTTGGATCTAAATAATACGAAACCTCGCTCTATGATTTGAAGTTAAAATCCTCAAATATGATTATATAGTTAATTTTTTCACGTTTTTCATGTAGTTTGATATTACGTAAATATATTCATTTTTACCAATATTTCGATACTATTTCATCTAGTATCACGATATGTGAGAATGATGCAGAGGCTCAAGAGAGTGATGCAGAGGCTTAATAGAGGGATGAAGGGGCTCAAGAGAGTGATGCAGAGGCTGAAGAGAGGGATGCAGAGGCTCAAGAGACTGATGCAGAGGCTCAAGAGAGTGCTGCAAAAGGCTCAAGAGAGGGATGCTGAGGATCCAGAGAGGGATGCAGAGGCTCAAGAGAGTGATGCAGAGGATCAAGAGAGGGAAGCAAAGGCTTATGAGAGTGATGCAGAAGCTGAAGAGAGTGATGCAGAGGCTCTAGAGAGTGATGCAGAAGCTTAAGAGGGTGATGCAGAGACTCAAGAGAGTGATGCAGAGGATCAAGAGAGTGATGCAGAGGCTCGAGAGAGTGATGCAGAGGCTCAAGAGAGGGATTCAGAGGTTTAAGAGAGTGATGCAGAGACCTCAAGAGAGTGATGCAGAGGCTCAAGAGAGTGATGCAGAGGATCAGGAGAGGGATGCAGAGGATTAAGAGAGTGATGCAGAGGCTGAAGAGAGTGTTTCAGAGGCTTAAGAGAGGGATGCAGAGGCTCAAAAGAGTGATGTAGAGGCTCAAGAGAGTGATGCAGAGGCTGAAGAGAGTGATGCAGAGGCTCAGGAGAGTGATGTAGAGGCTCATGAGAGTTATGCAGAGGCTCAAGAGAGTGATGCAGAGGATCAAGAGAGTGATGCAGAGGCTCAAGAGAGTGATGCAGAGGATCAAGAGAGGGAAGCAGAGGCTCTAGAGAGTGATGCAGAGGCTCAAAAGTTTGATGCAGAGGCTCAAGGGAGTGATGCAGAGGATCAAGAAAGTGATGCAGAGGTTCAAGAGAGTGATGCAGAGGCCTCAGAGGCTTAAGAGAGTGATGCAGAGGCTGAAGAGAGTGTTGCAGAGGCTCAAGAGTGTCAGT
The DNA here is from genome assembly GCF_040958095.1 of Procambarus clarkii. Lineage (NCBI taxonomy): Eukaryota > Metazoa > Arthropoda > Malacostraca > Decapoda > Cambaridae > Procambarus > Procambarus clarkii. The sequence goes on along the minus strand of NC_091218.1, from coordinate 31,277,972 downwards.
GGTAAGACATGCAGAGGCTCATGAGAGTGATGCAGAGGCTCAAGAGAGTGATGCAGAGGCTCAAGAGAGTTATGCAGAGGATCAAGAGAGTGATGCAGAGGCTTAAGAGAGTGATGCAGATGGTCAAGAGAGAGATGCATAGGCTTATGAGAGTGATGCAGAGGCTAAAGAGAGTGTTGCAGAGGCTTAAGAGAGTGATGCAGAGGCTGAAGAGAGTAATGCAGAGGCTGAAGAGAGGGATGAAGAGGCTGAAGAGAGTGATGCAGAGGCTGAAGAGAGGGATGCATTTGAAAAGTGCAGGGAGGGTTTGGGCAAAATGTGATCCATCGCCGCTCTCAGTAAATGACATTTTTTCGGAATAAAAAGTCGTAATTTCAAACTGCGAATACGTGCAGACAGTCAGAATTTGGCTCCAAAATATAGCTTAAGGGTCGAATTTGGGAAGTTTGGGATATTTTGAAACTGCAGGGGGATTTTGGCAAAACGTGACTCATCGCCGCTTTCAGTAATTTGCATTATGTCGGTATAAAATGATAATATTTCAAACTACGAATACGTGCAGAGAACCCGATTTTGGCTCCAAAATATGTCTCAAGCGTCGAATTGGGGATGTTTGGGATATTGAAGGGATATTGGGGATGTTTGATATTGAAGGTAATATCCTCAAATATGGTAAAATAGTTACTTTTTTCACGTTAATCATGTAGTTTGATATTACGTAAATATATTCATTTCTACCAATAATTCGATACTATTTCATGTAGTATCACGATATGTGATTTGACCTTCAAATCTCAGAATTTCGCATAATATTGCATTTTAAGCAAGTTTTCTTGCATTTTGTTTCGTACGAAAAATCATCGAATTTAGCAATATTTTGACGTTTATCGTCTACTTTTCCTTTATGTGATTTAAACAAAATATCATCGAATTAGGCAATATTTTGCCGTTTTTCCACGTTTTTGTGAATTTTCAGTTTATAGGTATTAATTCATTATATATACGGTAAAAATGATGCAAACACATAATTGATTATATAATAACGTTATATACATCATTTTCAATCATCTATTTGTTTCTCGTTAAAATACTGAGTAAGATATTGAAAAGGGGAGAAGTTCGGTTTTTATTGCATATATCGACGATTCAGCCGGATTAGCGCGGTTTTACGTGTACATCTTCCATCGGTAATATAAACGGAAAATCAAGAACATTTTAGTTACTTCTAATGAAAACACATTGTTTTTTATCATTCGTATTGGAAACACATTGTTTTTTATCATTCGTATTGGAAACTACATTGTCATATGTCTTTTCTTGGATCTAAATAATACGAAACCTCGCTCTATGATTTGAAGTTAGAATCCTCAAATATGGTAAAATAGTGACTTTTTCACGTTAATAATGTAGTTTGATATTACGTAAATATATTCATTTTTACCAATACTTCGATACTATTTCATGTAGTATATGTGATTTGGCGTTCAAATCTCAGAATTTCGCATAATATTGTATTTTAAGCAAGTTTTCTTGCATTTTGTTTCGTACGAAAAATCATAGAATTTAGCAATATTTTGACGTTCATCATCCCCTTTTCCTCTATGTGATTTAAAGAAAATATCATCGAATTAGGCAATATTTTGCCGTTTTTCCACGTTTTTCTGAATTTTCAGTTTATAGGTATCAATTCATTATATATATGATAAAAATGATGCAAACACATAATTGATTATATAATAACCTTAAATACTTCATTTTCAATCAACTATCTCTTTCTCGTTTAAATACTGAGTAAGATATTGAAAAGGGGAGGAGTTCTGTTTTTATTGCATATATCGACGTTCCAGCCGGAATAGAGATGTTTTCGTGTACATCTTCCATCGGTAATATAAACGGAAAATCAAGAACATTTTAGTTAATTCTAATGAAAACACACTGTTTTTATCATTTGTATTGGAAACAACATTGTCATATGTCTTTTCTTGGATCTAAATAATACGAAACATCGCTCTATTTTTTGAAGTTAAAATCCTCAAATATGGTAAAATAGTTTCTTTTTTCACGTTAATCATGTAGTTTGATATTACGTATATTTATTAATTTTTATCAATATTTCGATACTATTTCATGTAGTATCACGATATGTGATTTGGCCTTCAAATCTCAGAATTTCGCATAATATTGCATTTTAAGCAAGTTTTCTTGCATTTTGTTTCGTACGAAAAATCCTCGAATCAATGTTTTGACGTGTATCATCTCCTTTTCCTCTATGTGATATAAACGAAATATCATCGAATTAGGCAATATTTTGCCGTTTTTCCACGTTTTTGTGAATTTTCAGTTTATAGGTATTAATTCATTATATATACGATAAAAATGATGCAAACACATAATTGATTATATAATAACCTTAAATACTCCATTTTCAATCAACAATTTGTTTCGCGTTTAAATTCTGAGTAAGATATTGAAAAGTGGAGGAGTTCTGTTTTTATTGCATATATCGACGTTCCAGCCGGAATAGAGATGTGTTCGTGTACATCTTCCATCGGTAATATAAACGGAAAATCAAGAACATTTTAGTTAATTCTAATGAAAACACACTGTTTTTTATCATTTGTATTGGAAACAACATTGTCATATGTCATTTCTTGGATCTAAATAATACGAAACCTCGCTCTATGATTTGAAGTTAAAATCCTCAAATATGATTAAATAGTTAATTTTTTCACGTTTTTCATGTAGTTTGATATTACGTAAATATATTCATTTTTACCAATATTTCGATACTATTTCATCTAGTATCACGATATGTGTTTTGGCGTTCAAATCTCAGAATTTCGCATAATATATCACTTTAAGCAAGTTTTCTTGCATTTTGTTTCGTACGAAAAATCATCGAATTTAGCAATATTTTGACGTTTATCATCCCCTTTTCCTCTATGTGATTTAAACAAAATATCATCGAATTAGGCAATATTTTGCCGTTTTTCCACGTTTTTGTGAATTTTCAGTTTATAGGTATTAATTCAATATATATACGATAAAAATGATACAAACACATAATTGATTATATAATAACCTTAAATACTTCATTTTCAATCAACTATTTCTTTCTCGTTTAAATACTGAGTAATATATTGAAAAGGGGAGGAGTTCTGTTTTTATTGCATATATCGACGTTCCAGCCGGAATAGAGATGTTTTCGTGTACATCTTCCATCGGTAATATAAACGGAAAATCAGGAATATTTTAGTTAATTCTAATGAAAACACATTGTTTTTATCATTTGTATTGGAAACAACATTGTCATATGTCTTTTCTTGGATCTAAATAATACGAAACATCGCTCTATTTTTTGAAGTTAAAATCCTCAAATATGGTAAAATAGTTTCTGTTTTCACGTTAATCATGTAGTTTGATATTACGTATATATATTAATTTTTATCAATATTTCGATACTATTTCATGTAGTATCACGATATGTGATTTGGACTTCAAATCTCAGAATTTCGCATAATATTGCATTTTAAGCAAGTTTTCTTGCATTTTGTTTCGTACGAAAAATCCTCGAATCAATATTTTGACGTGTATCATCCCCTTTTCCTCTATGTGATTTAAACAAAATATCATCGAATTAGGCAATATTTTGCCGTTTTTCCACGTTTTTGTGAATTTTCAGTTTATAGGTATTAATTCATTATATATACGATAAAAATGATGCAAACACATAATTGATTATATAATAACCTTAAATACTCCATTTTCAATCAACAATTTGTTTCTCGTTTAAATTCTGAGTAAGATATTGAAAAGGGGAGGAGTTCTCTTTTTATTGCATATATCGACGTTCCAGCCGGAATAGAGATGTTTTCGTGTACATCTTCCATCGGTAATATAAACGGAAAATAAAGAACATTTTAGTTAATTCTAATGAAAACACACTGTTTTTTATCATTTGTATTGGAAACAACATTGTCATATGTCATTTCTTGGATCTAAATAATACGAAACCTCGCTCTATGATTTGAAGTTAAAATCCTCAAATATGATTAAATAGTTAATTTTTTCACGTTTTTAATGTAGTTTGATATTACGTAAATATATTCATTTTTGCCAATATTTCGATACTATTTCATCTAGTATCACGATATGTGATTTGGCCTTCATATCTCCGAATTTCGCAAAATATTGCATTTTAAGCAAGTTTTCTTGCATTTTGTTTCGTACGAAAAATCATCGAATTTATCAATATTTTGACGTTTATCATCTCCTTTTCCTTTATGTGATTTAACCAAAATATCAACGAATTAGGCAATATTTTGCCGTTTTTCCACGTTTTTGTGAATTTTCAGTTTATAGGTATTAATTCATTATATATTCGATAAAAATGATGCAAACACATAATTGATTAGATAATAACCTTAAATACTTCATTTTCAATCATCTATTTGTTTCTCGTTAAAATACTGAGTAAGATATTGAAAAGGGGAGAAGTTCGGTTTTTATTGCATATATCGACGTTTCAGCCGGATTAGAGCGGTTTTACGTGTACATCTTCCATCGGTAATATAAACAGAAAATCAAGAACATTTTAGTTAATTCTATTGAAAACACATTGTTTTTTATTATTTGTATTGGAAACAACATTGTCATATGTCTTTTCTTGGATTTAAAAAATACGAAACATCGCTCTATGATTTGAAGGTAATATCCTCAAATATAGTAAAATAGTTACTTTTTTAACGTTAATCATGTAGTTTGATATTACGTAAATATATTAATTTTTACCAATATTTCGATACTATTTCATGTAGTATCACGATATGTGATTTGACCTTCAAATCTCAGAATTTCGCATAATATTGCATTTTAAGCAAGTTTTCTTGCATTTTGTTTCGTACGAAAAATCATCGAATTTAGCAATATTTTGACGTTTATCATCCCCTTTTCCTTTATGTGATTTAAACAAAACATCCTTGAATTAGGCAATATTTAGCGGTTTTTCACGTTTTTGTGAATTTTCAGTTATTTGTTATTAATTCATTAAATATTCGATAAAAATGATCAAACACATAATTGATTAGATAATAACCTTAAATACTTCATTTTCAATCATCTATTTGTTTCTCGTTAAAATACTGAGTAAGATATTGAAAAGGGGAGAAGTTCTGTTTTTATTGCATATATCGACGTTTCAGCCGGAATAGAGCGGTTTTACGTGTACATTTCCATCGGTAATATAAACGGAAAATCAATAACATTTTAGTTAATTCATATGGAAACACATTGTTTTTTATCATCCGTATTGGAAACACATTGTTTTTTATCATTCGTATTGGAAACAACATTGTCATATGTCTTTTCTTGGATCTAAATAATACGAAACCTTGCTCTATGATTTGAAATTAAAATCCTCAAATATGGTAAAATAGTGACTTTTTCACGTTAATCATGTAGTTTGATATTACGTTAATATATTCATTTTTACCAATATTTCAATACTATTTCATGTAGTATCACGATATGTGTTTTGGCGTTCAAATCTCAGAATTTCGCATAATATATCACTTTAAGCAAGTTTTCTTGCATTTTGTTTCGTACGAAAAATCATCGAATTTAGCAATATTTTGACGTTTATCATCCCCTTTTCCTCTATGTGATTTAAACAAAATATCATCGAATTAGGCAATTTTTGCCGTTTTTCCACGTTTTTGTGAATTTTCAGTTTATAGGTATTAATTCAATATATATACGATAAAAATGATACAAACACATAATTGATTATATAATAACCTTAAATACTTCATTTTCAATCAACTATTTCTTTCTCGTTTAAATACTGAGTAATATATTGAAAAGGGGAGGAGTTCTGTTTTTATTGCATATATCGACGTTCCAGCCGGAATTGAGATGTTTTCGTGTACATCTTCCATCGGTAATATAAACGGAAAATCAGGAATATTTTAGTTAATTCTAATGAAAACACATTGTTTTTATCATTTGTATTGGAAACAACATTGTCATATGTCTTTTCTTGGATCTAAATAATACGAAACATCGCTCTATTTTTTTTAAGTTAAAATCCTCAAATATGGTAAAATAGTTTCTGTTTTCACGTTAATCACGTAGTTTGATATTACGTATATATATTAATTTTTATCAATATTTCGATACTATTTCATGTAGTATCACGATATGTGATTTGGACTTCAAATCTCAGAATTTCGCATAATATTGCATTTTAAGCAAGTTTTCTTGCATTTTGTTTCGTACGAAAAATCCTCGAATCAATATTTTGACGTGTATCATCCCCTTTTCCTCTATGTGATTTAAACAAAATATCATCGAATTAGGCAATATTTTGCCGTTTTTCCACGTTTTTGTGAATTTTCAGTTTATAGGTATTAATTCATTATATATACGATAAAAATGATGCAAACACATAATTGATTATATAATAACCTTAAATACTTCATTTTCAATCAACTATTTGTTTCTCGTTTAAATACTGAGTAAGATATTGAAAAGGGGAGGAGTTCTGTTTTTATTGCATATATCGACGTTCTAGCCGGAATAGAGATGTTTTCGTGTACATCTTCCATCTGTAATATAAACGGAAAATCAAGAACATTTTAGTTAATTCTAATGAAAACACATTGTTTTTTATCATTTGTATTGGAAACAACATTGTCATATGTCATTTCTTGGATCTAAATAATACGAAACCTTGCTCTATGATTTGAAGTTAAAATCCTCAAATATGATTAAATAGTTAATTTTTTCACGTTTTTCATGTAGTTTGATATTACGTAAATATATTCATTTTTACCAATATTTCGATACTATTTCATCTAGTATCACGATATGTGATTTGGCCTTCATATCTCCGAATTTCGCATAATATTGCATTTTAAGCAAGTTTTCTTGCATTTTGTTTCGTACGAAAAATCATCGAATTTAGCAATATTTTGACGTTCATCATCCCCTTTTCCTCTATGTGATTTAAACAAAATATCATCGAATTAGGCAATATTTTGCCGTTTTTCCACGTTTTTCTGAATTTTCAGTTTATAGGTATCAATTCATTATATATATGATAAAAATGATGCAAACACATAATTGATTAAATAATAACCTTAAATACTTCATTTTCAATCAACTATCTCTTTCTCGTTTAAATACTGAGTAAGATATTGAAAAGGGGAGGAGTTCTGTTTTTATTGCATATATCGACGTTTCAGCCGGAATAGAGATGTTTTCGTGTACATCTTCCATCGGTAATATAAACGGAAAATCAGGAATATTTTAGTTAATTCTAATGAAAACACATTGTTTTTATCATTTGTATTGGAAACAACATTGTCATATGTCTTTTCTTGGATCTAAATAATACGAAACATCGCTCTATTTTTTGAAGTTAAAATCCTCAAATATGGTAAAATAGTTTCTTTTTTCACGTTAATCATGTAGTTTGATATTACGTATATTTATTAATTTTTATCAATATTTCGATACTATTTCATGTAGTATCACGATATGTGATTTGGCCTTCAAATCTCAGAATTTCGCATAATATTGCATTTTAAGCAAGTTTTCTTGCATTTTGTTTCGTACGAAAAATCCTCGAATCAATATTTTGACGTGTATCATCTCCTATTCCTCTATGTGATATAAACAAAATATCATCGAATTAGGCAATATTTTGCCGTTTTTCCACGTTTTTGTGAATTTTCAGTTTACAGGTATTAATTCATTATATATACGATAAAAATGATGCAAACACATAATTGATTATATAATAACCTTAAATACTCCATTTTCAATCAACAATTTATTTCTCGTTTAAATTCTGAGTAAGATATTGAAAAGGGGAGGAGTTCTGTTTTTATTGCATATATCGACGTTCCAGCCGGAATAGAGATGTTTTCGTGTACATCTTCCATCGGTAATATAAACGGAAAATCAAGAACATTTTAGTTAATTCTAACGAAAACACACTGTTTTTTATCATTTGTATTGGAAACAACATTGTCATATGTCATTTCTTGGATCTAAATAATACGAAACCTCGCTCTATGATTTGAAGTTAAAATCCTCAAATATGATTAAATAGTTAATTTTTTCACGTTTTTAATGTAGTTTGATATTACGTAAATATATTAATTTTTGCCAATATTTCGATACTATTTCATCTAGTATCACGATATGTGATTTGGCCTTCATATCTCCGAATTTCGCAAAATATTGCATTTTAAGCAAGTTTTCTTGCATTTTGTTTCGTACGAAAAATCATCGAATTTATCAATATTTTGACGTTTATCATCTCCTTTTCCTTTATGTGATTTAACCAAAATATCAACGAATTAGGCAATATTTTGCCGTTTTTCCACGTTTTTGTGAATTTTCAGTTTATAGGTATTAATTCATTATATATTCGATAAAAATGATGCAAACACATAATTGATTAGATAATAACCTTAAATACTTCATTTTCAATCATCTATTTGTTTCTCGTTAAAATACTGAGTAAGATATTGAAAAGGGGAGAAGTTCGGTTTTTATTGCATATATCGACGTTTCAGCCGGATTAGAGCGGTTTTACGTGTACATTTTCCATCGGTAATATAAACAGAAAATCAAGAACATTTTAGTTAATTCTATTGAAAACACATTGTTTTTTATTATTTGTATTGGAAACAACATTGTCATATGTCTTTTCTTGGATTTAAAAAATACGAAACATCGCTCTATGATTTGAAGGTAATATCCTCAAATATAGTAAAATAGTTACTTTTTTAACGTTAATCATGTAGTTTGATATTACGTAAATATATTAATTTTTACCAATATTTCGATACTATTTCATGTAGTATCACGATATGTGATTTGACCTTCAAATCTCAGAATTTCGCATAATATTGCATTTTAAGCAAGTTTTCTTGCATTTTGTTTCGTACGAAAAATCATCGAATTTAGCAATATTTTGACGTTTATCATCCCCTTTTCCTTTATGTGATTTAAACAAAACATCCTTGAATTAGGCAATATTTAGCGGTTTTTCACGTTTTTGTGAATTTTCAGTTATTTGTTATTAATTCATTAAATATTCGATAAAAATGATCAAACACATAATTGATTAGATAATAACCTTAAATACTTCATTTTCAATCATCTATTTGTTTCTCGTTAAAATACTGAGTAAGATATTGAAAAGGGGAGAAGTTCTGTTTTTATTGCATATATCGACGTTTCAGCCGGAATAGAGCGGTTTTACGTGTACATTTCCATCGGTAATATAAACGGAAAATCAATAACATTTTAGTTAATTCATATGGAAACACATTGTTTTTTATCATCCGTATTGGAAACACATTGTTTTTTATCAATCGTATTGGAAACAACATTGTCATATGTCTTTTCTTGGATCTAAATAATACGAAACCTCGCTCTATGATTTGAAATTAAAATCCTCAAATATGGTAAAATAGTGACTTTTTCACGTTAATCATGTAGTTTGATATTACGTTAATATATTCATTTTTACCAATATTTCAATACTATTTCATGTAGTATCACGATATGTGTTTTGGCGTTCAAATCTCAGAATTTCGCATAATATATCACTTTAAGCAAGTTTTCTTGCATTTTGTTTCGTACGAAAAATCATCGAATTTAGCAATATTTTGACGTTTATCATCCCCTTTTCCTCTATGTGATTTAAACAAAATATCATCGAATTAGGCAATATTTTGCCGTTTTTCCACGTTTTTGTGAATTTTCAGTTTATAGGTATTAATTCAATATATATACGATAAAAATGATACAAACACATAATTGATTAAATAATAACCTTAAATACTTCATTTTCAATCAACTATTTCTTTCTCGTTTAAACACTGAGTAATATATTGAAAAGGGGAGGAGTTCTGTTTTTATTGCATATATCGACGTTCCAGCCGGAATAGAGATGTTTTCGTGTACATCTTCCATCGGTAATATAAACGGAAAATCAGGAATATTTTAGTTAAATCTAACGAAAACACATTGTTTTTATCATTTGTATTGGAAACAACATTGTCATATGTCTTTTCTTGGATCTAAATAATACGAAACATCGCTCTATTTTTTGAAGTTAAAATCCTCAAATATGGTAAAATAGTTTCTGTTTTCACGTTAATCATGTAGTTTGATATTACGTATATATATTAATTTTTATCAATATTTCGATACTATTTCATGTAGTATCACGATATGTGATTTGGACTTCAAATCTCAGAATTTCGCATAATATTGCATTTTAAGCAAGTTTTCTTGCATTTTGTTTCGTACGAAAAATCCTCGAATCAATATTTTGACGTGTATCATCCCCTTTTCCTCTATGTGATTTAAACAAAATATCATCGAATTAGGCAATATTTTGCCGTTTTTCCACGTTTTTGTGAATTTTCAGTTTATAGGTATTAATTGATTATATATACGATAAAAATGATGCAAACACATAATTGATTATATAATAACCTTAAATACTTCATTTTCAATCAAATATTTGTTTCTCGTTTAAATACTGAGTAAGATATTGAAAAGGGGAGGAGTTCTGTTTTTATTGCATATATCGACGTTCTAGCCGGAATAGAGATGTTTTCGTGTACATCTTCCATCTGTAATATAAACGGAAAATCAAGAACATTTTAGTTAATTCTAATGAAAACACATTGTTTTTTATCATTTGTATTGGAAACAACATTGTCATATGTCATTTCTTGGATCTAAATAATACGAAACTTTGCTCTATGATTTGAAGTTAAAATCCTCAAATATGATTAAATAGTTAATTTTTTCACGTTTTTCATGTAGTTTGATATTACGTAAATATATTCATTTTTACCAATATTTCGATACTATTTCATCTAGTATCACGATATGTGATTTGGCCTTCATATCTCCGAATTTCGCATAATATTGCATTTTAAGCAAGTTTTCTTGCATTTTGTTTCGTATGAAAAATCATCGAATTTAGCAATATTTTGACGTTTATCATCTCCTTTTCCTTTATGTGATTTTAACAAAATATCATCGAATTAGGCAATATTTTGCCGTTTTTCCACGTTTTTGTGAATTTTCAGTTATAGGTATTAATTCATTATATATACGATAAAAATGATGCAAACACATAATTGATTAGATAATAACCTTAAATACTTCATTTTCAATCATCTATTTGTTTCTCGTTAAAATACTGAGTAAGATATTGAAAAGGGGAGAAGTTCTATTTTTATTGCATATATCGACGTTTCAGCCGGATTAGAGCGGTTTTACGTGTACTTCTTCCATCGGTAATATAAACAGAAAATCAAGAACATTTTAGTTAATTCTATTGAAAACACATTGTTTTTTATCATTTGTATTGGAAACAACATTGTCATATGTCTTTTCTTGGATTTAAAAAATACGAAACATCGCTCTATGATTTGAAGGTAATATCATCAAATATGGTAAAATAGTTACTTTTTTCACGTTAATCATGTAGTTCGATATTACGTAAATATATTCATTTTTACCAATATTTCGATACTATTTCATGTAGTATCACGATATGTGATTTGACCTTCAAATCTCAGAATTTCGAATAATATTGCATTTTAAGCAAGTTTTCTTGCATTTTGTTTCGTACGAAAAATCATCGAATTTAGCAATATTTTGACGTTTATCATCCCCTTTTCCTTTATGTGATTTAAACAAAACATCATCGAATAAGACAATATTTTGCCGTTTTTCCACGTTTTTGTGAATTTTCAGTTTATAGGTATTAATTCATTATATATACGGTAAAAATGATGCAAACACATAATTGATTAGATAATAACCTTAAATACATCATTTTCAATCATCTATTTGTTTCTCGTTAAAATACTGAGTAAGATATTGAAAAGGGGAGAAGTTCGGTTTTTATTGCATAAATCGACGTTTCAGCCGGATTAGAGCGGTTTTACGTGTACATCTTCCATCGGTAATATAAACGGAAAATCAAGAACATTTTAGTTAATTCTAATTAAAACACATTGTTTTTTATCATTCGTATTGGAAACACATTGTTTTTTATCATTGGTATTGGAAACAACATTGTCATATGTCTTTTCTTGGATCTAAATAATACGAAACCTCGCTCAATGATTTGAAGTTAAAATCGTCAAATATGGTAAAATAGTGAATTTTCACTTTAATCATGTAGTTTGATATTACGTAAATATATTTATTTTTACCAATATTTCGATACTAATTCATGTAGTTTTACGGTATGTGATTTGGCCTTCAATTCTCAGAATATCGCATAATATTGCATTTTATGCAAGTTTTCTTGCATTTTGTTTCGTACGAAAAATCATCGAATTTAGCAATATTTTGACGTTCATCGTCTACTTTTCCTTTATGTGATTTAAACAAAATATCGTAGAATTAGGCAATATTTTGCCGTTTTTCCACGTTTTTGTGAATTTTCAGTTTATAGGTATTAATTCATTATATATACGATAAAAAAGATGCACACACATAATTGATTAGATAATAACCTTAAATACTTCATTTTCAATCATCTATTTGTTTCTTGTTAAAATTCTGAATAAGATATTGAAAAGGGGAGAAGTTCGGTTTTTATTGCATATATCGACGTTTCAGCCGGATTAGAGCGGTTTTTCGAGTACATCTTCCATCGGTAATATACACAGAAAATCAATAACATTTTAGTTAATTCTAATGAAAACACATTGTTTTTTATCATTTGTTTTGGAAACAACATTGTCATATGTCTTTTCTCGGATCTAAATAATACGAAACCTCGCTCTATGATTTGAAGTTAAAATCCTCAAATATGGTTAAATAGTTAATTTTTTCACGTTTTTCATGTAGTTTGATATTACATAAATATATTCATTTTTACCAATATTTCGATCCTATTTCATGTAGTATCACGATATGTGAGTTGGCCTTCATATCTCAGAATGTCGCATACTATTGCATTTTAAGCAATTTTCTTGCATTTTGTTTCGTACGAAAAATCATCGAATTTAGCAATTTTTGACGTTTATCATCCCCTTTTCCTTTATGTGATTTAAACAAAACATCTTCGAATTAGGCAATATTTAGCGGTTTTTCACGTTTTTGTGAATTTTCAGTTATTTGTTATTAATTCATTAAATATTCGATAAAAATGATGCAAATACATAATTGATTAGATAATAACTTTAAATACTTCATTTTCAATCATCTATTTGTTTCTCGTTAAAATACTGAGTAAGATATTGAAAAGGGGAGTAGTTCTGTTTTTATTGCATATATCGACGTTTCAGCCGGAATAGAGCGGTTTTACGTGTACATTTCCATCGGTAATATAAACGGAAAATCAATAACATTTTAGTTAATTCATATGGAAACATATTGTTTTTTATCATCCGTATTGGAAACACATTGTTTTTTATCATTCGTATTGGAAACAACATTGTCATATGTCTTTTCTTGGATCTAAATAATACGAAACCTCGCTCTATGATTTGAAGTTAAAATCCTCAAATATGGTAAAATAGTCACTTTTTCACGTTAATCATGTAGTTTGATATTACGTAAATATATTGATTTTTACCAATACTTCGATACTATTTCATGTAGTATCACGATATGTGATTTGGCGTTCAAATCTCAGAATTTCGCATAATATTGCATTTTAAGAAAGTTTTCTTGCATTTTGTTTCGTACGAAAAATCCTCGAATTTAGCAATATTTTGACGTTTATCATCCCCTTTTCCTCTATGTGATTTAAACAAAATATCATCGAATTAGGCAATATTTTGCCGTTTTTCCACGTTTTTGTGAATTTTCAGTTTATAGGTATTAATTCATTATATATACGATAAAAATGATGCAAACACATAATTGATTATATAATAACCTTAAATACTTCATCTTCAATCAACTATTTGTTTCTCGTTTAAATACTGAGTAAGATATTGAAAAGGGGAGAAGTTCGGTTTTTATTGTATATATCGACGTTTCAGCCGGATTAGAGCGGTTTTACGTGTACATCTTCCATCGGTAATTTAAACGGAAAATCAAGAACATTTTAGTTAATTTTGATGAAAACACATTGTTTTTTATCATTTGTATTGGAAACAACATTGTCATATGTCTTTTCTTGAATCTAAATAATACGAAACCTCGCTCTATGATTTGAAGTTAAAATCCTCAAATATGGTTATATAGTGACTTTTTTCACGTTTTTCATATTACGTAAATATATTCATTTTTAACAATATTTCGATACTATTTCATGTAGTATCACGATATGTGATTTGGCCTTCAAATCTCAGAATTTCGCATAATATTGCATTTTAAGCAAGTTTTCTTGCATTTTGTTTTGTACGAAAAATCATCGAATTTAGCAATATATTGACGTTTATCGTCTCCTTTTCCTCTATGTGATTTAAACAAAATATCATCGAATTAGGCAATATTTTGCCGTTTTTCCACGTTCTTGTGAATTTTCAGTTTATAGGTATTAATTCATTATATATACGATAAAAATGATGCAAACACATAATTGATTAGATAATAACCTTAAATACTTCATTTTCAATCATCTATTTGTTTCTCGTTAAAATACTGAGTAAGATATTGAAAAGGTGAGAAGTTCGGTTTTTATTGCATATATCGACGTTTCAGCCGGATTAGAGCGGTTTTACGTGTACATCTTCCATCGGTAATATAAACAGAAAATCAAGAACATTTTAGTTAATTCTATTGAAAACACATTGTTTTTTATCATTTGTATTGGAAACAACATTGTCATATGTCTTTTCTTGGATTTAAAAAATACGAAACATCGCTCTATGATTTGAAGGTTATATCCTCGAATATGGTAAAATAGTTACTTTTTTCACGTTAATCATGTAGTTTGATATTACGTAAATATATTCATTTTTACCAATATTTCCATACTATTTCATGTAGTATCACGATATGTGATTTGACCTTCAAATCTCAGAATTTCGCATAATATTGCATTTTAAGCAAGTTTTCTTGCATTTTGTTTCGTACGAAAAATCATCGAATTTAGCAATATTTTGACGTTTATCATCCCCTTTTCCTTTATGTGATTTAAACAAAACATCATCGAATAAGGGAATATTTTGCCGTTTTTCCACGTTTTTGTGAATTTTCAGTTTATAGGTATTAATTCATTATATATATGGTAAAAATGATGCAAACACATAATTGATTAGATAATAACCTTAAATACATCATTTTCAATCATCTATTTGTTTCTCGTTAAAATACTGAGTAAGATATTGGAAAGGGGAGAAGTTCGGTTTTTATTGCATATATCGACGTTTCAGCCGGATTAGAGCGGTTTTACGTGTACATCTTCCATCGGTAATATAAACGGAAAATCAAGAACATTTTAGTTAATTCTAATGAAAACACATTGTTTTTTATCATTCGTATTGGAAACACATAGTTTTTTATCATTCGTATTGGAAACAACATTGTCATATGCCTTTTCTTGGATCTAAATAATACGAAACCTCGCTCAATGATTTGAAGTTAAAATCCTCATATATGGAAAAATAGTGAATTTTCACGTTAATCATGTAGTTTTATATTACGTAAATATATTCATTTTTACCAATATTTCGATACTATTTCATGTAGTATCACGATATGTGATTTGACCTTCAAATCTCAGAATTTCGCATAATATTGCATTTTAAGCAAGTTTTCTTGCATTTGGTTTCGTACGAAAAATCATCGAATTTAGCAATATTTTGACGTTTATCATCCCCTTTTCCTTCATGTGATTTAAACAAAACATCATCGAATAAGGCAATATTTTGCCGTTTTTCCACGTTTTTGTGAATTTTCAGTTTATAGGTATTAATTCATTATATATACGATAAAAAAGATGCAAACACATAATTGATTAGATAATAACCTTAAATTCTTCATTTTCAATCATCTATTTGTTTCTTGTTTAAATTCTGAATAAGATATTGAAAAGGGGAGAAGTTCGGTTTTTATACTTCGATACTATTTCATGTAGTATCACCATATGTGATTTGGCGTTCAAATCTCAGAATTTCGCATAATATTGCATTTTAAGCAAGTTTTCTTGCATTTTGTTTCGTACGAAAAATCATCGAATTTAGCAATATTTTGACGTTTATCATCCCATTTTCCTTTATGTGATTTAAACAAAACATCATCGAATAAGGCAATATTTTTACGTGTACATCTTCCATCGGTAATATAAACGGAAAATCAAGAACATTTTAGTTAATTCTAATGAAAACACATTGTTTTTTATCATTCGTATTGGAAACAACATTGTCATATGTCTTTTCTTGGATCTAAATAATACGAAACCTCGCTCAATGATTTGAAGTTAAAATCCTTAAATATGGTAAAATAGTGAATTTTCACGTTAATCATGTAGTTTGATATTACGTAAATATATTCATTTTTACCAATATTTCGATACTAATTCATGTAGTTTCACGGTATGTGATTTGGCCTTCAAATCTCAGAATATCGCATAATATTGCATTATAAGCAAGTTTTCTTGCATTTTGTTTCGTACGAAAAATCATCGAATTTAGCAATATTTTGACGTTTATCGTCTACTTTTCCTTTATGTGATTTAAACAAAATATCATCGAATTAGGCAATATTTTGCCGTTTTTCCACGTTTTTGTGAATTTTCAGTTTATAGGTATTAATTCATTATATATACGATAAAAATGATGCAAAATAATAATTGATTAGATAATAACCTTAAATACTTCATTTTCAATCATCTATTTGTTTCTCGTTATAATTCTGAATAAGATATTGAAAAGGGGAGAAGTTCGGTTTTTATTGCATATATCGACGTTTCAGCCGGATTAGAGCGGTTTTACGTGTACATCTTCCATCGGTAATATAAACGGAAAATCAAGAACATTTTAGTTAATTCTAATGAAAACACATTGTTTTTTATCATTCGTATTGGAAACAACATTGTCATATGTCTTTTCTTGG
This sequence comes from Procambarus clarkii, assembly GCF_040958095.1. Taxonomy (NCBI): domain Eukaryota; kingdom Metazoa; phylum Arthropoda; class Malacostraca; order Decapoda; family Cambaridae; genus Procambarus; species Procambarus clarkii. The sequence goes on along the minus strand of NC_091218.1, from coordinate 31,260,905 downwards.
ATCCAAATAATACGAAACCTCGCTCTATGATTTGAGGTTAAAATCCTCAAATATGGTAAAATAGTGACTTTTTCACGTTAATCATGTAGTTTGATATTACGTAAATATATTCATTTTTACCAATATTTCGATCCTATTTCATGTAGTATCACGATATGTGATTTGGCCTTCATATCTCAGAATGTCGCAATTTATCATCTCCTTTTCCTTTATGTGATTTAAACAAAATATCATCGAATTAGGCAATATTTTGCCGTTTTTCCACGTTTTTGTGAATTTTCAGTCTATGGGTATTAATTCATTATATACACGATAAAAATGATACAAACATATAATTGATTAGATAATAACCTTAAATACTTCATTTTCAATCATCTATTTGCTTCTTGTTAAACTACTGAGTAAGATATTGAAAAGGGGAGAAGTTCGGTTTTTATTGCATATATCGACGTTTCAGCCGGAATAGAGCGGTTTTACGTGTACATCTTCCATCGGTAATTTAAACGGAAAATCAAGAACATTTTAGTTAATTCTAATGAAAACACATTGTTTTTTATCATTTGTATTGGAAACAACATTGTCATATGTCTTTTCTTGGTTCTAAATAATACGAAACCTCGCTCTATGATTTGAAGTTAAAATCCTCAAAAATGGTAAAATAGTGACTTTTTCACGTTAATCATGTAGTTTGATATTACGTATATATATTAATTTTTATCAATATTTCGATACTATTTCATGTAGAATCACGATATGTGATTTGGCCTTCAAATCTCAGAATTTCGCATAATATTGCATTTTAAGCAAGTTTTCTTGCATTTTGTTTCGTACGAAAAATCATCGAATTTAGCAATATTTTGACGTTTATCATCCCCTTTTCCTTCATGTGATTTAAACAAAACATCATCGAATAAGGCAATATTTTGCCGTTTTTCCACGTTTTTGTGAATTTTCAGTTTATAGGTATATAATTATATATAATTTTTTATTCATTATATATACGATAAAAAAGATGCAAACACATAATTGATTAGATAATAACCTTAAATACTTCATTTTCAATCATCTATTTGTTTCTTGTTAAAATTCTGAATAAGATATTGAAAAGGGGAGAAGTTCGGTTTTTATTGCATATATCGACGTTTCAGCCGGATTAGAGCGGTTTTTCGTGTACATCTTCCATCGGTAATATACACAGAAAATCAATAACATTTTAGTTAATTCTAATGAAAACACATTGTTTTTTATCATTTGTTTTGGAAACAACATTGTCATATGTCTTTTCTCGGATCTAAATAATACGAAACCTCGCTCTATGATTTGAAGTTAAAATCCTCAAATATGGTTAAATAGTTAATTTTTTCACGTTTTTCATGTAGTTTGATATTACGTAAATATATTCATTTTTACCAATATTTCGATACTATTTCATGTAGTATCACGATATATGATTTGGCCTTCAAATCTCAGAATTTCGCATAATATTGCATTTTAAGCAAGTTTTCTTACATTTTGTTTCGCACGAAAAATCATCGAATTTAGCAATATTTTGACGTTTATCATCTCCTTTTCCTTTATGTGATTTAAACAAAATATCATAGAATTAGGCAATAATTTGCCGTTTTTTCACGTTTTTGTGAATTTTCAGTCTATGGGTATTAATTCATTATATATACGAAAAAATGATGCAAAAACATAAGTGATTAGATAATAACCTTAAATACTTCATTTTCAATCATCTATTTGTTTCTTGTTAAAATACTGTGTAAGATATTGAAAAGGGGAGAAGTTCGGTTTTTATTGCATATATCGACGTTTCAGCCGGATTAGAGCGGTTTTACGTGTACATCTTCCATCGGTAATATAAACGGAAAATCAAGAACATTTTAGTTAATTCTAATGAAAACACATTGTTTTTTATCATTCGTATTGGAAACACATTGTTTTTTATCATTCGTATTGGAAACAACATTGTCATATGCCTTTTCTTGGATCTAAATAATACGAAACCTCGCTCAATGATTTGAAGTTAAAATCCTCATATATGGAAAAATAGTGAATTTTCACGTTAATCATGTAGTTTTATATTACGTAAATATATTCATTTTTACCAATATTTCGATACTATTTCATGTAGTATCACGATATGTGATTTGACCTTCAAATCTCAGAATTTCGCATAATATTGCATTATAAGCAAGTTTTCTTGCATTTTCTTTCGTACGAAAAATCATCGAATTTAGCAATATTTTGACGTTTATCATCCCCTTTTCCTTCATGTGATTTAAACAAAACATCATCGAATAAGGCAATATTTTGCCGTTTTTCCACGTTTTTGTGAATTTTCAGTTTATAGGTATTAATTCATTATATATACGATAAAAAAGATGCAAACACATAATTGATTAGATAATAACCTTAAATACTTCATTTTCAATCATCTATTTGTTTCTTGTTTAAATTCTGAATAAGATATTGAAAAGGGGAGAAGTTCGGTTTTTATACTTCGATACTATTTCATGTAGTATCACGATATGTGATTTGGCGTTCAAATCTCAGAATTTCGCATAATATTGCATTTTAAGCAAGTTTTCTTGCATTTTGTTTCGTACGAAAAATCATCGAATTTAGCAATATTTTGACGTTTATCATCCCCTTTTCCTTCATGTGATTTAAACAAAACATCATCGAATAAGGCAATATTTTGCCGTTTTTCCACGTTTTTGTGAATTTTCAGTTTATAGGTATATAATTATATATAATTTTTTATTCATTATATATACGATAAAAAAGATGCAAACACATAATTGATTAGATAATAACCTTAAATACTTCATTTTCAATCATCTATTTGTTTCTTGTTAAAATTCTGAATAAGATATTGAAAAGGGGAGAAGTTCGGTTTTTATTGCATATATCGACGTTTCAGCCGGATTAGAGCGGTTTTTCGTGTACATCTTCCATCGGTAATATACACAGAAAATCAATAACATTTTAGTTAATTCTAATGAAAACACATTGTTTTTTATCATTTGTTTTGGAAACAACATTGTCATATGTCTTTTCTCGGATCTAAATAATACGAAACCTCGCTCTATGATTTGAAGTTAAAATCCTCAAATATGGTTAAATAGTTAATTTTTTCACGTTTTTCATGTAGTTTGATATTACGTAAATATATTCATTTTTACCAATATTTCGATACTATTTCATGTAGTATCACGATATATGATTTGGCCTTCAAATCTCAGAATTTCGCATAATATTGCATTTTAAGCAAGTTTTCTTACATTTTGTTTCGCACGAAAAATCATCGAATTTAGCAATATTTTGACGTTTATCATCTCCTTTTCCTTTATGTGATTTAAACAAAATATCATAGAATTAGGCAATATTTTGCCGTTTTTCCACGTTTTTGTGAATTTTCAGTTTATAGGTATATAATTATATATAATTTTTTATTCATTATATATACGATAAAAAAGATGCAAACACATAATTGATTAGATAATAACCTTAAATACTTCATTTTCAATCATCTATTTGTTTCTTGTTAAAATTCTGAATAAGATATTGAAAATGGGAGAAGTTCGGTTTTTATTGCATATATCGACGTTTCAGCCGGATTAGAGCGGTTTTTCGTGTACATCTTCCATCGGTAATATACACAGAAAATCAATAACATTTTAGTTAATTCTAATGAAAACACATTGTTTTTTATCATTTGTTTTGGAAACAACATTGTCATATGTCTTTTCTCGGATCTAAATAATACGAAACCTCGCTCTATGATTTGAAGTTAAAATCCTCAAATATGGTTAAATAGTTAATTTTTTCACGTTTTTCATGTAGTTTGATATTACGTAAATATATTCATTTTTACCAATATTTCGATACTATTTCATGTAGTATCACGATATATGATTTGGCCTTCAAATCTCAGAATTTCGCATAATATTGCATTTTAAGCAAGTTTTCTTACATTTTGTTTCGCACGAAAAATCATCGAATTTAGCAATATTTTGACGTTTATCATCTCCTTTTCCTTTATGTGATTTAAACAAAATATCATAGAATTAGGCAATAATTTGCCGTTTTTTCACGTTTTTGTGAATTTTCAGTCTATGGGTATTAATTCATTATATATACGAAAAAATGATGCAAAAACATAAGTGATTAGATAATAACCTTAAATACTTCATTTTCAATCATCTATTTGTTTCTTGTTAAAATACTGTGTAAGATATTGAAAAGGGGAGAAGTTCGGTTTTTATTGCATATATCGACGTTTCAGCCGGATTAGAGCGGTTTTACGTGTACATCTTCCATCGGTAATATAAACGGAAAATCAAGAACATTTTAGTTAATTCTAATGAAAACACATTGTTTTTTATCATTCGTATTGGAAACACATTGTTTTTTATCATTCGTATTGGAAACAACATTGTCATATGCCTTTTCTTGGATCTAAATAATACGAAACCTCGCTCAATGATTTGAAGTTAAAATCCTCATATATGGAAAAATAGTGAATTTTCACGTTAATCATGTAGTTTTATATTACGTAAATATATTCATTTTTACCAATATTTCGATACTATTTCATGTAGTATCACGATATGTGATTTGACCTTCAAATCTCAGAATTTCGCATAATATTGCATTATAAGCAAGTTTTCTTGCATTTTGTTTCGTACGAAAAATCATCGAATTTAGCAATATTTTGACGTTTATCATCCCCTTTTCCTTCATGTGATTTAAACAAAACATCATCGAATAAGGCAATATTTTGCCGTTTTTCCACGTTTTTGTGAATTTTCAGTTTAAAGGTATTAATTCATTATATATACGATAAAAAAGATGCAAACACATAATTGATTAGATAATAACCTTAAATACTTCATTTTCAATCATCTATTTGTTTCTTGTTTAAATTCTGAATAAGATATTGAAAAGGGGAGAAGTTCGGTTTTTATACTTCGATACTATTTCATGTAGTATCACGATATGTGATTTGGCGTTCAAATCTCAGAATTTCGCATAATATTGCATTTTAAGCAAGTTTTCTTGCATTTTGTTTCGTACGAAAAATCATCGAATTTAGCAATATTTTGACGTTTATCATCCCCTTTTCCTTTATGTGATTTAAACAAAACATCATCGAATAAGGCAATATTTTTACGTGTACATCTTCCATCGGTAATATAAACGGAAAATCAAGAACATTTTAGTTAATTCTAATGAAAACACATTGTTTTTTATCATTCGTATTGGAAACAACATTGTCATATGTCTTTTCTTGGATCTAAATAATACGAAACCTCGCTCAATGATTTGAAGTTAAAATCCTTAAATATGGTAAAATAGTGAATTTTCACGTTAATCATGTAGTTTGATATTACGTAAATATATTCATTTTTACCAATATTTCGATACTAATTCATGTAGTTTCACGGTATGTGATTTGGCCTTCAAATCTCAGAATATCGCATAATATTGCATTATAAGCAAGTTTTCTTGCATTTTGTTTCGTACGAAAAATCATCGAATTTAGCAATATTTTGACGTTTATCGTCTACTTTTCCTTTATGTGATTTAAACAAAATATCATCGAATTAGGCAATATTTTGCCGTTTTTCCACGTTTTATTGAATTTTCAGTTTATAGGTATTAATTCATTATATATACGATAAAAATGATGCAAAATAATAATTGATTAGATAATAACCTTAAATACTTCATTTTCAATCATCTATTTGTTTCTCGTTAAAATTCTGAATAAGATATTGAAAAGGGGAGAAGTTCGGTTTTTATTGCATATATCGACGTTTCAGCCGGATTAGAGCGGTTTTACGTGTACATCTTCCATCGGTAATATAAACGGAAAATCAAGAACATTTTAGTTAATTCTAATGAAAACACATTGTTTTTTATCATTCGTATTGGAAACAACATTGTCATGTGTCTTTTCTTGGATCCAAATAATACGAAACCTCGCTCTATGATTTGAGGTTAAAATCCTCAAATATGGTAAAATAGTGACTTTTTCACGTTAATCATGTAGTTTGATATTACGTAAATATATTCATTTTTACCAATATTTCGATCCTATTTCATGTAGTATCACGATATGTGATTTGGCCTTCATATCTCAGAATGTCGCATTTTATCATCTCCTTTTCCTCTATGTGATTTAAACAAAATATCATCGAATTAGGCAATATTTTGCCGTTTTTCCACGTTTTTGTAAATTTTCAGTCTATGGGTATTAATTCATTATATATACGATAAAAATGATACAAACATATAATTGATTAGATAATAACCTTAAATACTTCATTTTCAATCATCTATTTGCTTCTTGTTAAAATACTGAGTAAGATATTGAAAAGGGGAGAAGTTCGGTTTTTATTGCATATATCGACGTTTCAGCCGGATTAGAGCGGTTTTACGTGTACATCTTCCATCGGTAATTTAAACGGAAAATCAAGAACATTTTAGTTAATTCTAATGAAAACACATTGTTTTTTATCATTTGTATTGGAAACATCATTGTCATATGTCTTTTCTTGGTTCTAAATAATACGAAACCTCGCTCTATGATTTGAAGTTAAAATCCTCAAAAATGGTAAAATAGTGACTTTTTCACGTTAATCATGTAGTTTGATATTACGTATATATATTAATTTTTATCAATATTTCGATACTATTTCATGTAGCATCACGATATGTGATTTGGCCTTCAAATCTCAGAATTTCGCATAATATTGCATTTTAAGCAAGTTTTCTTGCATTTTGTTTCGTACGAAAAATCATCGAATTTAGCAATATTTTGACCTTTATCATCCCCTTTTCCTTCATGTGATTTAAACAAAACATCATCGAATAAGGCAATATTTTGCCGTTTTTCCACGTTTTTGTGAATTTTCAGTTTATAGGTATATAATTATATATAATTTTTTATTCATTATATATACGATAAAAAAGATGCAAACACATAATTGATTAGATAATAACCTTAAATACTTCATTTTCAATCATTTATTTGTTTCTTGTTAAAATTCTGAATAAGATATTGAAAAGGGGAGAAGTTCGGTTTTTATTGCATATTGTCGGAAAATCCGACACCATTTAATAATCATACAGATAATAGCTGTGTTGTATAAACAAGTTACCCATAGAAAACGTAACTTGTAGTGGAATTACCATCTAAAGAAAACGGGATATCATCACCACATACCATTATAATTCACCAGCTATTCTGCTGGGAATTATTCTTAAATACATTAGTCTTTGGACTTTACCATCATAAAAACATCTTATATAAATTAACTTAATTATCAATATTAAAGTAGAGTAAATGTGACCCTTCTATCACTTTCTGAAATCTGGACAAAGTAGGCCAGGCGTCAGTGGGGAAGGAGGGAGCCATTGTTGTGTCACCTCCGAGACGTGTGGAGCAAATTCGGCTCCTATCATTCTGGACAATGTCGGCCAGTAACGTCAATAGTATGGAGTGTTAAACAGCCATTGTTTATACTAGACCAGAGGCTCACACGGGAGCAAATTCGGCTCCTGTTAAATTTACTTGGACGTAGTGTTATGGAAACCAAAGGTGTACCATTTTTCAACACGCTGTCTACAAATTCAAGTTAAGTGTCTATCCGAAACCCGTTTATCATTCATTTATGGCCATTAATGTCAGGATATAGGGTGACCCGGTTAGATCACGTGGAAGCCTCAAACTAAAGGTAATTAAGCCAGGTCTGCAATGTTCCATGTACAGTTTTCTCTGAAATACTTGTCATATATAGGATTCTGGCTTCACAGCTAGCGCACTTTTGACAGGTCAAGACGAGGAAGATTTTGTGCACCAGTTACTGGGTGATATGGAAGCTACCTCAAAGAGGATAATTTGGTGTCTACACCCTAGTTATACCTGGTGGACTAACCTGCTGTACTATAAGATAAGGAACCTCTTCAATGTATGTAGTTAAATTTGTAGTTTGATTGGCTGCATATATATATAAACTAATAAACCCCCCCTAATGTGTAGAGGATCGATTTGTGAGATTATGAGATTATTGCAGAAATACAGTCCACTTAACATTATACAAATTGCTATCGAAGTATATAAATTAACGTAAATATAAATTCATATAAATTAAATAAATATAAATCTCACAGGTCGGTTCCCACATTATTTGGACCTTCGGAACCGGAATATTCGGTCCTTTGAACCCACATTTGGTCATCTTAGTACCGGATGAACCAGTTAACCAGTGGATTCATTAAATATACTAGTGCAGTGTTATTTAAACAAAGGCCAGCCAGTCAAAGACGGCGGCGTTGCCTCGAGGGAGCTCAGGAGCCTCCCTCAGCCCAGTTCAGCTTCGTCAGCGGTTTCATGCACACCCACAGATTTGGTGGCGTGTTATTTCGTGAAATGACAGCGCTAATATAGAAGCCAGCCAAATTAGTGACTGTGTCTTCGCGAGATTGTTCACGGATTTCGTGGTGTTACATTTCGCGAGAGATTATCAACGAATTTTGTGGACTTTATTTCGCGGTCACTAATAATATTTAATACTTCTAGATAATATTAGAAGTTTCATAGAGGCTAATTAAGAGGCTATTATCAATAATTGTGTATATTATTTCTCCAAATAGAGAATTATTTAATATATATTGCACTAGTGATCACAGTATAATATTTACTAATTGCCAACCCACATCAGGGTAGGATATTACCATTGACTAGTTGAACTATTATCGTTCATCTTAGTCCCATTATTACCATAGTCAGTTGTACTATATTGAATAACCTAACACCATTAATGAATGGTCCAGACCCTATTTTGGGTGTAATTTTTATCAACTCGAGTTGAGTTGTATATATAATAATTTACTTATGATCATTACACCTTTGAGTGATTAATTAGTGTCTCTACCATCCTAGGGTGATATAGAAGAGCTAACCTAAAGGTACTTCCAGTGACACTGGTTTATCACTCAAATCATTAGTGTGTATGATTGTATATATATAATGTGTATTAATTTTAAGTGCTAACCTCTAGTAGAGGTAGGATTATTGCCTAGTGAGTGCAGAATTTACCCTAGGCTACCATTAGTGTTTGTTCAGTATTATGAGCAGCCCAAGTACAAGTCCCACAAGGCTTCACCAACTAGCCAGTATGGATAATGCAGGGAGAATGAAAAGAACCCTTGCAGGTCTTAAAGGCCACTTAACAAGACAGATCAAGAAATGTGAAGATTTGTCACAACAATCTCAAGTTGATTATGCTGACCTGGAAAGCTATTATCAAGCAGCTGCAGGTAAATTTGAGCAAATCAAATGCCAAATGGCTGTCCTTGTGGGGACAGACTACTACCATCAATTCATTGGTAGCCCTACTAAATATCAGGGCATAACCATGTTAAACTCTGCAGGAGGTAAATTACTCTCAGGCCCAGTATCAAGCCTGAGGAGACCTATGCCTGCAGATAAACAATACCAATAGAAATCTAAATTTGTCAGCTGATTATATTTCTCCTGTAGCATTATACTAAGGAGATTACAGCTGACTATACCAACAGAGGTTGATGTTAGTATCATCATTTAAAGCTGGAGATGAGTTCATGAGGCCTCAGTGGCAAATCAGTGAACAGTAGCCTAAAACAGCTACAAGTCACTGCGTCCAATGTCACTGAACCCACTGCAGTCTCAGAACCATACTTTACTTTAATGATGAGCTATTCAATCTTCTGAATCAATTAACTAAATTAAACCCCAATAAATCTGATGACTGATTTGATACATTTATTATTTAATCAAGATGTATTCCATGGGCCTCAGTGTTTATATATCAGTGACCAGTTACCTGAAGAAACTTCAAGTTATATCTAAGGTCACTGATCTCACTGCAGTCCCTGAATCATACTTGACTGTAGTACTTGATCACATCCAGTCTTCTGGGTTAAATAATATGTAATTAGGCTTGAATATTAGCCTTTCAAGAGTTGACAGGGAAATGAAATCGCATTAGACTTCTAACCCCTGCAACTCTAGTACGGGACATCCGTCCTGTACGAACAGACACACAAATGTGTGATTACTAACTACTAACATCAAATTAATCTAATAATTCGAAGGAGGAGTATCGGTGTTCGTCTGTTCTAATTAGGACTTCGACCCGTGAGCAGCCCCCTGGGGAATTATGTCGGAAAATCCGACACCATTTAATAATCATACAGATAATAGCTGTGTTGTATAAACAAGTTACCCATAGAAAACGTAACTTGTAGTGGAATTACCATCTAAAGAAAACGGGATATCATCACCACATACCATTATAATTCACCAGCTATTCTGCTGGGAATTATTCTTAAATACATTAGTCTTTTGACTTTTCCATCATAAAAACATCTTATATAAATTAACTTAATTATCAATATTAAAGTAGAGTAAATGTGACCCTTCTATCACTTTCTGAAATCTGGACAAAGTAGGCCAGGCATCAGTGGGGAAGGAGGGAGCCATTGTTGTGTCACCTCCGAGACGTGTGGAGCAAATTCGGCTCCTATCATTCTGGACAATGTCGGCCAGTAACGTCAATAGTATGGAGTGTTAAACAGCCATTGTTTATACTAGACCAGAGGCTCACACGGGAGCAAATTCGGCTCCTGTTAAATTTACTTGGACGTAGTGTTATGGAAACCAAAGGTGTACCATTTTTCAACACGCTGTCTACAAATTCAAGTTAAGTGTCTATCCGAAACCCGTTTATCATTCATTTATGGCCATTAATGTCAGGATATAGGGTGACCCGGTTAGATCACGTGGAAGCCTCAAACTAAAGGTAATTAAGCCAGGTCTTCAATGTTCCATGTACAGTTTTCTCTGAAATACTTGTCATATATAGGATTCTGGCTTCACAGCTAGCGCACTTTTGACAGGTCAAGACGAGGAAGATTTTGTGCACCAGTTACTGGGTGATATGTAAGCTACCTCAAAGAGGATAATTTGGTGTCTACACCCTAGTTATACCTGGTGGACTAACCTGCTGTACTATAAGATAAGGAACCTCTTCAATGTATGTAGTTAAATTTGTAGTTTGATTGGCTGCATATATATATAAACTAATAAACCCCCCTAATGTGTAGAGGATCGATTTGTGAGATTATGAGATTATTGCAGAAATACAGTCCACTTAACATTATACAAATTGCTATCGAAGTATATAAATTAACGTAAATATAAATTCATATAAATTAAATAAATATAAATCTCACAGGTCGGTTCCCACACATATATCGACGTTTCAGCCGGATTAGAGCGGTTTTTCGTGTACATCTTCCATCGGTAATATACACAGAAAATCAATAACATTTTAGTTAATTCTAATGAAAACACATTGTTTTTTATCATTTGTTTTGGAAACAACATTGTCATATGTCTTTTCTCGGATCTAAATAATACGAAACCTCGCTCTATGATTTGAAGTTAAAATCCTCAAATATGGTTAAATAGTTAATTTTTTCACGTTTTTCATGTAGTTTGATATTACGTAAATATATTCATTTTTACCAATATTTCGATACTATTTCATGTAGTATCACGATATATGATTTGGCCTTCAAATCTCAGAATTTCGCATAATATTGCATTTTAAGCAAGTTTTCTTACATTTTGTTTCGCACGAAAAATCATCGAATTTAGCAATATTTTGACGTTTATCATCTCCTTTTCCTTCATGTGATTTAAACAAAATATCATAGAATTAGGCAATAATTTGCCGTTTTTTCACGTTTTTGTGAATTTTCAGTCTATGGGTATTAATTCATTATATATACGAAAAAATGATGCAAAAACATAAGTGATTAGATAATAACCTTAAATACTTCATTTTCAATCATCTATTTGTTTCTTGTTAAAATACTGTGTAAGATATTGAAAAGGGGCGAAGTTCGGTTTTTATTTCATATATCGACGTTTCAGCCGGATTAGAGCGGTTTTACGTGTACATCTTCCATCGGTAATTTAAACGGAAAATCAAGAACATTTTAGTTAATTCTAATGAAAACACATTGTTTTTTATCATTTGTATTGGAAACAACATTGTCATATGTCTTTTCTTGGATCATGGGCGGAGCTGTAGCAGGTTTCTTGATCATCAGCCGTTGGCTTCCTCACCACCCGCTAGATGATGAATGCAATGTGAAGGTAAGAGATTCCTCGAGTGGGGAAGAAACTAAAGCTTGTTCAAGTGGGGATGAAACCGAAGCTTGTTCAAGTGGGGATGAAACCGAAGCTTGTTCAAGTGGGGAGGAAACCGAAGCTTGTTCAAGTGGGGATGAAACCGAAGATTGTTCAAGTGGGGATGAAACTGAAGCTTGTTCAAGGGGGGATGAAACCGAAGCTTGTTCTAGTGGGGATGAAACCGAAGCTTGTTCAAGTGGGGATGAAAATGAAGCTTGTTCAAGTGGGATGAAACGGAAGCTTGTTCAAGTGGGGATGAAACGGAAGCTTGTTCAAGTGGGGACGAAACGTTGACTTTCGACGAGTTACATTCGATAATCAATTACTTATGTCGTAGAGGTTACGATTCCGATTGTAGTGATGGAGATGAAGTTTGCTTGAGTGCAGACGAAACGGAAGCTTGTTCGAGTGGGGAAGAAACTGATGAAACGTTGACTTTCGACAAGTTACATTCGATAATCAATTACTTATGCCGTAATGGTTACGATTGTAGTGATGATTGGAGTGGTTACGATACCGATTGTAGTGATGGAGAAGATGAGGTTTGCCTGAGTGGAGACGAAACGGAAGCTTGTTCGAATGGGGAAGAAACTAATGAAACGTTGACTTTCGACGAGTTACATTCGATAATCAATTACTTATGTCGTAGTGGTTACGATTGTAGTGATGATTGTAGTGGTTACGATTGTAATGATGGAGAAGATGAAGTTTGCTTGAGTGGAGACGAAACTGATGAAACGTTGAGTTTCAAGGAGTTATAACTCTCTGATATGACACTCTCCGTCAATCCCGCACACATACGCAACTCACAATTATAACATGAAACAGTGCAAAACACTTAGCACTGTTACAATCTCTCCCCCTCCAAACTCTCCCATTTCACCTCATGATCGCTGTCACCTTCTCCAACACTGCCACCAAAGCTACCTTCTCCAACACCCGGGGTCAAATCCTATCACCAATTCCAAGTTTACTATATTACCAGATGCTAGATATTGCATTATAATAATGGCCGGCGGAACTCAATATATATATATATATATATATATATATATATATATATATATATATATATATATATATATATATATATATATATATATATATATATATATATATATATATATATATATATATATATATATATATATATATATATATATATATATATATATATATATATATATATATATATATATATATATATATCTTATACAGGTATTACTAGAGTTACTAGCAAAACACCAACTTTAGTATCCACAAAATGAACGTATCCGTAATGATGAAAATGTTCTTGATGTTTCTCGCGGTCACTTCTGGAATTTTTTTATTTTCTTCATTTCAAAATCATGTTTATAACGAGGGAAAAAGATTTGGACCTGTCATTGGCTCAATCGTTGGACCCGTAAATGGACCCGTCATTGGCTCAATCGTTGGACCCGTAAATGAACCCATCATTGGCTCCGTCATTGGACCCGTTAATGGACCCATCATTGGCTCCATCATTGGACTCGTTAATGAACCCATCATTGGCTCCATCATTGGACCCGTTAATGGACCCGTCGTTGGCTCTGTCGTTAGTGAAGATGGTAAGAAGGCGGTGAAGATGACTGAAAGATTCTTAAAAATTCGTGCGTTGTTGATAATGGGCGGAGCTGTGGCAGGTTTCTTGATCATCAGCCGTTGGCTTCCTCACCACCCGCTAGATGATGAATGCAATGTGAAAGTAAGAGGTTCCTCGAGTGGGGAAGAAACTGAAGCTTGTTCAAGTGGGGATGAAACTGAAGCTTGTTCAAGTGGGGATGAAACCGAAGCTTGTTCAAGTGGGGATGAAACCGAAGCTTGTTCTAGTGGGGATGAAACCGAAGCTTGTTCAAGTGGGGATGAAACTGAAGCTTGTTCAAGTGGGGATGAAACGGAAGCTTGTTCAAGTGGCGATGAAACGGAAGCTTGTTCAAGTGGGGACGAAACGTTGACTTTCGACGAGTTACATTCGATAATCAATTACTTATGTCGTAGTGGTTACGATTGTAGTGATGATTGTAGTGGTTACGATTGTAGTGATGGAGAAGATGAAGTTTGCTTGAGTGGAGACGAAACTGATGAAACGTTGACTTTCGACGAGTTACATTGGATATTCAATTACTTATGCTGTAGTAGTTACGATACCGATTGTAGTGATGGAGAAGATGAAGTTTGATTGGGTGGGGACGAAACTGATGAAACGTTGACTTTCAAGGAGTTATAACTCTCTGATATGACACTCTCCGTCAATCCCGCACACATACGCAACTCACAATTATAACATGAAACAGTGCAAAACACTTAGCACTGTTACAATCTCTCCCCCTCCAAACTCTCCCATTTCACATCATGATCGCTGTCACCTTCTCCAACACTGCCACCTAAGCTACCTTCTCCAACACCCGGGGTCAAATCCTATCACCAATTCCAAGTTTACTATATTACCAGATGTTAGATATTGCATTATAATAATGGCCGGCCGAACTCAATATATATATATATATATATATATATATATATATATATATATATATATATATATATATATATATATATATATATATATATATATATATATATATATATATATATATATATATATATATATATATATATATATATATATATATATATATCTTATATGGGTATTACTAGAGTTACTAGCAAAACACCAACTTTAGTATCCACAAAATGAACGTATCCGTAATGATGAAAATGTTCTTGATGTTTGTCGCGGTCACTTCTGGAATTTTTTTATTTTCTTCATTTCAAAATCATGTTTATGACGAGGGAAAAAGATTTGGACCTGTCATTGGCTCAATCGTTGGACCCGTAAATGGACCCGTCATTGGCTCAATCGTTGGTCCCGTAAATGGACCCATCATTGGCTCCTTTATTGGACCCGTTAATGGACCCATCATTGGCTCCATCATTGGACTCGTTAATGAACCCATCATTGGCTCCATCATTGGACCCGTTAATGGACCCGTCGTTGGCTCTGTCGTTAGTGAAGATGGTAAGAAGGCGGTGAAGATGACTGAAAGATTCTTAAAAATTCGTGCGTTGTTGATAATGGGCGGAGCTGTGGCAGGTTTCTTGATCATCAGCCGTTGGCTTCCTCACCACCCGCTAGATGATGAATGCAATGTGAAAGTAAGAGATTCCTCGAGTGGGGAAGAAACTGAAGCTTGTTCAAGTGGGGATGAAACTGAAGCTTTTTCAAGTGGGGATGAAACCGAAGCTTGTTCAAGTGGGGATGAAACCGAAGCTTGTTCAAGTGGGGATGAAACCGAAGCTTCTTCAAGTGGGGATGAAACTGAAGCTTGTTCAAGTGGGGATGAAACCGAAGCTTGTTCTAGTGGGGATGAAACCGAAGCTTGTTCAAGTGGGGATGAAACTGAAGCTTGTTCAAGTGGGGATGAAACGGAAGCTTGTTCAAGTGGGGATGAAACGGAAGCTTGTTCAAGTGGGGACGAAACGTTGACTTTCGACGAGTTACATTCGATAATCAATTACTTATGTCGTAGTGGTTACGATTGTAGTGATGATTGTAGTGGTTACGATTGTAGTGATGGAGAAGATGAGGTTTGCTTGAGTGGAGACGAAACTGATGAAACGTTGACTTTCGACGAGTTACATTGGATATTCTATTACTTATGCTGTAGTAGTTACGATACCGATTATAGTGGTGGAGAAGATGAAGTTTGATTGGGTGGGGACGAAACTGATGAAACGTTGACTTTCAAGGAGTTATAACTCTCTGATATGACACTCTCCGTCAATCCCGCACACATACGCAACTCACAATTATAACATGAAACAGTGCAAAACACTTAGCACTGTTACAATCTCTCCCCCTCCAAACTCTCCCATTTCACCTCATGATCGCTGTCACCTTCTCCAACACTGCCACCAAAGCTACCTTCTCCAACACCCGGGTTCAAATCCTATCACCAATTCCAAGTTTACTATATTACCAGATGTTAGATATTGCATTATAATAATGGCCAGCGGAACTCAATATATATATATATATATCTTATATATGTATTACTCGAGTTACTAGCAAAACACCAACTTTAGTATCCACAAAATGAACGTATCGTAATGATGAAAATGTTCTTGATGTTTGTCGCGGTCACTTCTGGAATTTTTTTATTTTCTTCATTTGAAAATCATGTTTATGACGAGGGAAAAAGATTTGGACCTGTCATTGGCTCAATCGTTGGACCCGTAAATGGACCCGTCATTGGCTCAATCGTTGGACCCGTAAATGGACCCATCATTGGCTCCATCATTGGACCCGTTAATGGACCCGTCATTGGCTCCATCATTGGACCCGTTAATAAACCCATCATTGGCTCCGTCATTGGACCCGTTAATGGACCCATCATTGGCTCCATCATTGGACCCGTTAATGGACCCGTCGTTGGCTCTGTCGTTAGTGAAGATGGTAAGATGGCGGAGAAGATGACTGAAAGATTCTTAAAAATTCGTGCGTTGTTGATAATGGGCGGAGCTGTGGCAGGTTTCTTGATCATCAGCCGTTGGCTTCCTCGCCACCCGCTACATGATGAATGCAATGTGAAGGTAAGAGATTCCTCGAGTGGGGAAGAAACTGAATCTGGTTCAAGTGGGGATGAAACCGAAGCTTGTTCAAGTGGGGATGAAACCGATGCTTGTTCAAGTGGGGATGAAACCGAAGCTTGTTCAAGTGTGGATGAAACCGAAGCTTGTTCAAGTGGGGATGAAACTGAAGCATGTTCAAGTGGGGATGAAACAGAAGCTTGTTCTAGTGGGGATGAAACCGAAGCTTGTTCAAGTGGGGATGAAACGGAAGCTTGTTCAAGTGGGGATGAAACGGAAGCTTGTTCAAGTGAGGATGAAACGGAAGCTTGTTCAAGTGGGGACGAAACGTTGACTTTCGACGAGTTACATTCGATAATCAATTACTTATGTCGTAGAGGTTACGATACCGATTGTAGTGATGGAGATGAAGTTTGCTTGAGTGCAGACGAAACGGAAGCTTGTTCGAGTGGTGAAGAAATTGATGAAACGTTGACTTTCGACGAGTTACATTCGATAATCAATTACTTATGCCGTAGTGGTTACGATTGTAGTGATGATTGGAGTGGTTACGATACCGATTGTAGTGATGGAGAAGATGAAGTTTGCCTGAGTGGAGACGAAACGGAAGCTTGTCCGAATGGGGAAGAAACTGATGAAACGTTGACTTTCGAAGAGTTACATTCGATAATCAATTACTTATGTCGTAGTGGTTACGATTGTAGTGATGACTGTAGTGGTTACGATTGTAGTGATGGAGAAGATGAAGTTTGCTTGAGTGGAGACGAAACTGATGAAACGTTGACTTTCGACGAGTTACATTGGATATTCAATTACTTATGCCGTGGTAGTTACGATACCGATTGTAGTGATGGAGAAGATGAAGTTTGATTGGGTGGGGACGAAACTGATGAAACGTTGACTTTCAAGGACTTATAACTCTCTGATAGGACACTCTCCATCAATCCCGCACACATACGCAACTCACAATTATAACATGAAACAGTGCAAAACACTTAGCACTGTTACAATCTCTCCCCCTCCAAACTCTCCCATTTAACCTCATGATCGCTGTCACCTTCTCCAACACTGCCACCAAAGCTACCTTCTCCAACACCCGGGGTCAAATCCTATCACCAATTCCAAGTTTACTATATTACCAGATGTTAGACATTGCATTATAATAATGGCCGGCGGAACTCAATATATATATATATATATATATATATATATATATATATATATATATATATATATATATATATATATATATATATATATATATCTTATATAGGTATTACTAGAGTTACTAGCAAAACACCAACTTTAGTATCCGCAAAATGAACGTATCCGTAATGATGAAAATGTTCTTGATGTTTCTCGCGGTCACTTCTGGAATTTTTTTATTTTCTTCATTTCAAAATCATGTTTATTACGAGGGAAAAAGATTTGGACCTGTCATTGGCTCAATCGTTGGACCCGTAAATGGACCCGTCATTGGCTCAATCGTTGGACCCGTAAATGGACCCATCATTGGCTCCGTCATTGGACCCGTTAATGGACCCTTCATTGGCTCTATCATTGGACTCGTTAATGAACCCATCATTGGCTCCATCATTGGACCCGTTAATGGACCCGTCGTTGGCTCTGTCGTTAGTGAAGATGGTAAGAAGGCGGTGAAGATGAATGAAAGATTCTTAAAAATTCGTGCGTTGTTGATAATGGGCGGAGCTGTGGCAAGTTTCTTGATCATCAGCCGTTGGCTTCCTCACCACCCGCTAGATGATGAATGCAATGTGAAGGTAAGAGATTCCTCGAGTGGGGAAGAAACTGAAGCTTGTTCAAGTGGGGATGAAACCGAAGCTTGTTCAAGTGGGGATGAAACCGAAGCTTGTTCAAGTGGGGAGGAAACCGAAGCTTGTTCAAGTGGGGATGAAACCGAAGCTTGTTCAAGTGGGGATGAAACTGAAGCTTGTTCAAGTGGGGATGAAACCGAAGCTTGTTCTAGTGGGGATGAAACTGAAGCTTGTTCAAGTGGGGATGAAACGGAAGCTTGTTCATGTGGGGATGAAACGGAAGCTTGTTCAAGTTGGGACGAAACGTTGACTTTCGACGAGTTACATTCGATAATCAATTACTTATGCTGTAGTGGTTACGATTGTAGTGATGATTGGAGTGGTTACGATACCGATTGTAGTGATGGAGAAGATGAAGTTTGCCTGAGTGTAGACGAAACGGAAGCTTGTTCGAATGGGGAAGAAACTGATGAAACGTTGACTTTCGACAAGATACATTCGATAATCAATTACTTATGTCGTAGTGGTTACGATTGTAGTGATGATTGTAGTGGTTACGATTGTAGTGATGGAGAAGATGAAGTTTGCTTGAGTGGAGACGAAACTGATGAAACGTTGACTTTCGACGAGTTACATTGGATATTCAATTACTTATGCCGTAGTAGTTACGATACCGATTGTAGTGATGGAGAAGATGAAGTTTGATTGGGTGGGGACGAAACTGATGAAACGTTGACTTTCAAGGACTTATAACTCTCTGATATGACACTCTCCGTCAATCCCGCACACATACGCAACTCACAATTATAACATGAAACAGTGCAAAAAACTTAGCACTGTTACAATCTCTTCCACTCCAAACTCTCCCATTTAACCTCATGATCGCTGTCACCTTCTCCAACACTGCCACCAAAGCTACCTTCTCCAACACCCGGAGTCAAATCCTATCACCAATTCCAAGTTTACTATATTACCAGATGTTAGATATTGCATTATAATAATGGCCGGCGGAACTGCATATATATATATATATATATATATATATATATATATATATATATATATATATATATATATATATATATATATATATATAAATATATATATATATATATATATATGTCGTACCTAATAGCCAGAACGCACTTCTCAGCCTACTATTCAAGGCCCGATTTGCCTAATAAGCCAAGTTTTCATGAATTAATGTTTTTTCGTCTACCTAACCTACCTAACCTAACCTAACCTAGCTTTTTTTGGCTACCTAACCTAACCTTACCTATAAATATAGGTTAGGTTAGGTTAGGTAGGGTTGGTTAGGTTCGGTCATATATCTACGTTAATTTTAACTCCATTAAAAAAAAATTGACCTCATACATAGAGAAAAGAATTGCTTTATCATTTCATAAGAAAAAAATTATAGTAAATATATTAATTCAGGAAAACTTGGCTTATTAGGCAAATCGGGCCTTGAATAGTAGGCTGAGAAGTGAGTTCTGGCTACTAGGTACGACATATATATATATATATATATATATATATATATATATATATATATATATATATATATATATATATATATATATATATATATATATATATATATATATATATATATATATATATATATCTTATATAGGTTTTACAAGAGTTACTAGCAAAACACCAACTTTAGTATCCACAAAATGAACGTATCCGTAATGATGAAAATGTTCTTGATGTTTCTCGTGTTCACTTCTGGAATTTTTTTAATTTCTTCATTTGAAAATTATGTTTATGACGAGGGAAAAAGATTTGGACCTGTCATTTTATCATTCGTATTGGAAACAACATTGTCATATGTCTTTTCTTGGATCTAAATAATACGAAACCTCGCTCAATGATTTGAAGTTAAAATCCTTAAATATGGTAAAATAGTGAATTTTCACGTTAATCATGTAGTTTGATATTACGTAAATATATTCATTTTTACCAATATTTCGATACTAATTCATGTAGTTTCACGGTATGTGATTTGGCCTTCAAATCTCAGAATATCGCATAATATTGCATTATAAGCAAGTTTTCTTGCATTTTGTTTCGTACGAAAAATCATCGAATTTAGCAATATTTTGACGTTTATCGTCTACTTTTCCTTTATGTGATTTAAACAAAATATCATCGAATTAGGCAATATTTTGCCATTTTTCCACGTTTTTGTGAATTTTCAGTTTATAGGTATTAATTCATTATATATACGATAAAAATGATGCAAAATAATAATTGATTAGATAATAACCTTAAATACTTCATTTTCAATCATCTATTTGTTTATCGTTAAAATTCTGAATAATATATTGAAAAGGGGAGAAGTTCGGTTTTTATTGCATATATCGACGTTTCAGCCGGATTAGAGCGGTTTTACGTGTACATCTTCCATCGGTAATATAAACGGAAAATCAAGAACATTTTAGTTAATTCTAATGAAAACACATTGTTTTTTATCATTCGTATTGGAAACAACATTGTCATATGTCTTTTCTTGGATCCAAATAATACGAAACCTCGCTCTATGATTTGAAGTTAAAATCCTCAAATATGGTAAAATAGTGACTTTTTCACGTTAATCATGTAGTTTGATATTACGTAAATATATTCATTTTTACCAATATTTCGATCCTATTTCATGTAGTATCACGATATGTGATTTGGCCTTCATATCTCAGAATGTCGCATAATATTGTATTATAAGCAAGTTTTCTTGCATTTTGTTTCGTACGAAAAATCATCGAATTTAGCAATATTTTGACGTTTATCATCCCCTTTTCCTTTAAGTGATTTAAACAAAACATCCTTGAATTAGGCAATATTTAGCGGTTTTTCACGTTTTTGTGAATTTTCAGTTATTTGTTATTAATTCATTAAATATTCGATAAAAATAATGCAAACACATAATTGATTAGATAATAACCTTAAATACTTCATTTTCAATCATCTATTTGTTTCTCGTTAAAATACTGAGTAAGATATTGAAAAGGGGAGAAGTTCTGTTTTTATTGCATATATCGACGTTTCAGCCGGAATAGAGCGGTTTTACGTGTACATTTCCATCGGTAATATAAACGGAAAATCAATAACATTTTAGTTAATTCATATGGAAACACATTGTTTTTTATCATCCGTATTGGAAACACATTGTTTTTTATCATTCGTATTGGAAACAACATTGTCATATGTCTTTTCTTGGATCTAAATAATACGAAACCTCGCTCTATGATTTGAAGTTAAAATCCTCAAATATGGTAAAATAGTGACTTTTTCACGTTAATCATGTATTTTGATATTACGTTAATATATTCATTTTTACCAATACTTCGATACTATTTCATGTAGTATCACGATATGTGATTTGACCTTCAAATCTCAGAATTTCGAATAATATTGCATTTTAAGCAAGTTTTCTTGCATTTTGTTTCGTACGAAAAATCATCGAATTTAGCAATATTTTGACGTTTATCATCCCCTTTTCCTTTATGTGATTTAAACAAAACATCATCGAATAAGACAATATTTTGCCGTTTTTCCACGTTTTTGTGAATTTTCAGTTTATAGGTATTAATTCATTATATATACGGTAAAAATGATGCAAACACATAATTGATTAGATAATAACCTTAAATACATCATTTTTAATCATCTATTTGTTTCTCGTTAAAATGCTGAGTAAGATATTGAAAAGGGGAGAAGTTCGGTTTTTATTGCATAAATCGACGTTTCAGCCGGATTAGAGCGGTTTTACGTGTACATCTTCCATCGGTAATATAAACGGAAAATCAAGAACATTTTAGTTAATTCTAATTAAAACACATTGTTTTTTATCATTCGTATTGGAAACACATTGTTTTTTATCATTCGAATTGGAAACAACATTGTCATATGTCTTTTCTTGGATCTAAATAATACGAAACCTCGCTCAATGATTTGAAGTTAAAATCCTCAAATATGGTAAAATAGTGAATTTTCACGTTAATCATTTAGTTTGATATTACGTAAATATATTCATTTTTACCAATATTTCGATACTAATTCATGTAGTTTCACGGTATGTGATTTGGCCTTCAAATCTCAGAATATCGCATAATATTGCATTTTAAGCAAGTTTTCTTGCATTTTGTTTCGTACGAAAAATCATCGAATTTAGCAATATTTTGACGTTTATCGTCTACTTTTCCTTTATGTGATTTAAACAAAATATCATCGAATTAGGCAATATTTTGCCGTTTTTCCACGTTTTTGTGAATTTTTAGTTTATAGGTATATAATTATATATAATTTTTTATTCATTATATATACAATAAAAAAGATGCAAACACATAATTGATTAGATAATAACCTTAAATACTTCATTTTCAATCATCTATTTGTTTCTTGTTAAAATTCTGAATAAGATATTTAAAAGGGGAGAAGTTCGTTTTTTATTGCATATATCGACGTTTCAGCCGGATTAGAGCGGTTTTTCGTGTACATCTTCCATCGGTAATATACACGGAAAATCAATAACATTTTAGTTAATTCTAATGAAAGCACATTGTTTTTTATCATTTGTTTTGGAAACAACATTGTCATATGTCTTTTCTCGGATCTAAATAATACGAAACCTCGCTCTGTGATTTGAAGTTAAAATCCTCAAATATGGTTAAATAGTTAATTTTTTCACGTTTTTCATGTAGTTTGATATTACGTAAATATATTCATTTTTACCAATATTTCGATACTATTTCATGTAGTATCACGATATGTGATTTGGCCTTCAAATCTCAGAATTTCGCATAACATTGCATCTAAAGCAAGTTTTCTTACATTTTGTTTAGCACGAAAAATCATCGAATTTAGCAATATTTTGACGTTTATCATCTCCTTTTCCTTTATGTGATTTAAACAAAATATCATCGAATTAGGCAATATTTTGCCGTTTTTCCACGTTTTTGTGAATTTTCAGTTTATAGGTATTAATTCATTATATATACGATAAAAATGATGCAAAATAATAATTGATTAGATAATAACCTTAAATACTTCATTTTCAATCATCTATTTGTTTCTCGTTAAAATTCTGAATAAGATATTGAAAAGGGGAGAAGTTCGGTTTTTATTGCATATATCGACGTTTCAGCCGGATTAGAGCGGTTTTACGTGTACATTTCCATCGGTAATATAAACGGAAAATCAATAACATTTTAGTTAATTCATATGGAAACACATTGTTTTTTATCATCCGTATTGGAAACACATTGTGTTTTATCATTCGTATTGGAAACAACATTGTCATATGTCTTTTCTTGGACCTAAATAATACGAAACCTAGCTCTATGATTTGAAGTTAAAATCCTCAAATATGGTAAAATAGTGACTTTTTCACGTTAATCATGTAGTTTGATATTACGTAAATTACGTACATTTTTACCAATATTTCGATACTATTTTATGTAGTATCACGATATGTGATTTGGCCTTCAAATCTCAGAATTTCGCATAATATTGCATTTTAAGCAAGTTTTCTTGCATTTTGTTTCGTACGAAAAATCATCGAATTTAGCAATATTTTGACGTTTATCTTCCCCCTTTTCCTTTATGTGATTTAAACAAAACATCCTCGAATTAGGCAATATTTAGCGGTTTTTCACGTTTTTGGGAATTTTCAGTTATTTGTTATTAATTCATTAAATATACGATAAAAATGATGCAAACACATAATTGATTAGATAATAACCTTAAATACAATCATTTTCAATCATCTATTTGTTTCTCGTTAAAATACTGAGTAAGATATTGAAAAGGGGAGAAGTTCTGTTTTTATTGCATATATCGTCGTTTCAGCCGGAATAGAGCGGTTTTACGTGTACATTTCCATCGGTAATATAAACGGAAAATCAATAACATTTTAGTTAATTCATATGGAAACACATTGTTTTTTATCATCCGTATTGGAAACACATTGTGTTTTATCATTCGTATTGGAAACAACATTGTCATATGTCTTTTCTTGGATCTAAATAATACGAAACCTCGCTCTATGATTTGAAGTTAAAATCCTCAAATATGGTAAAATAGTGACTTTTTCACGTTAATCATGTAGTTTGATATTACGTAAATATATTCATTTTTACCAATACTTCGATACTATTTCATGTAGTATCACGATATGTGATTTGGCGTTCAAATCTCAGAATTTAGCATAATATTGCATTTTAAGAAAGTTTTCTTGCATTTTGTTTCGTACGTAAAATCATCGAATTTAGCAATATTTTGACGTTTATCATCCCCTTTTATTTTATGTGATTTAAAGAAAATATCATCGAATTAGGCAATATTTTGCAGTTTTTCCACGTTTTTGTGAATTTTCAGTTTATAGGTATTAATTCATTATATATACGATAAAAATTATGCAAACACATAATTGATTATATAATAACCATAAATACTTCATTTTCAATCAACTATTTGTTTCTCGTTTATATACTGCGTAAGATATTAAAAAGGGGAGGAATTCTGTTTTTATTGCATATATCGACGTTCCAGCCTGAATAGAGATGTTTTCGTGTACATCTTCCATCGGTAATATAAACGGCAAATCAGGAATATTTTAGTTAATTCTAATGAAAACACATTGTTTTTATCATTTGTATTGGAAACAACATTGTCATATGTCTTTTCTTGGATCTAAATAATACGAAACATTGCTCTATTTTTTGTAGCTAAAATCCTCAAATATGGTAAAATAGTTTCTTTTTTCACGTTAATCATGTAGTTTGATATTACGTATATATATTAATTTTTATCAATATTTCGATACAATTTCATGTAGTATCACGATATGTGATTTGGCCTTCAAATCCCAGAATTTCGCATAATATTGCATTTTAAGCAAGTTTTCTTGCATTTTGTTTCGTACGAAAAATCCTCGAATCAATATTTTGACGTGTGTCATCCCCTTTTCCTCTATGTGATTTAAACAAAATATCATCGAATTAGGCACTATTTTGCCGTTTTTCCACGTTTTTGTGAATTTTCAGTTTATAGGTATTAATTCATTATATATACGATGAAAATGATGCAAACACATAATTGATTATATAATAAACTTAAATACTTCATTTTGAATCAACTATTTGTTTCTCGTTTAAATACTGAGTAAGATATTGAAAAGGGGAGGAGTTCTGTTTTTATTGCATATATCGACGTTCCAGCCGGGATAGAGATGTTTTCGTGTACATCTTCCATCGGTAATATAAACGGAAAATCAAGAACATTTTATTTAATTCTAATGAAAACACATTGTTTTTTATCATTTATATTGGAAACAACATTGTCATACGTCATTTCTTGGATCTAAATAATACGAAACCTCGCTCTATGATTTGAAGTTAAAATCCTCAAATATGATTATATAGTTAATTTTTTCACGTTTATCATGTAGTTTGATATTACATAAATATATTCATTTTTACCAATATTTCGATACTATTTCATCTAGTATCACGATATGTGAGAGTGATGCAGAGGCTCAAGAGAGTGATGCAGAGGCTTAATAGAGGGATGAAGGGGCTCAAGAGAGTGATGCAGAGGCTAAAGAGAGGGATGCAGAGGCTCAAGAGACTGATGCAGAGGTTCAAGAGAGTGCTGCAAAAGGCTCAAGAGAGGGATGCTGAGGATCCAGAGAGGGAAGCAGAGGCTCAAGAGAGTGATGCAGAGGATCAAGAGAGGGAAGCAAAGGCTTATGAGAGTGATGCAGAAGCTGAAGAGAGTGATGCAGAGGCTCTAGAGAGTGATGCAGAAGCTTAAGAGGGTGATGCAGAGACTCAAGAGAGTGATGCAGAGGATCAAGAGAGTGATGCAGAGGCTCGAGAGAGTGATGCAGAGGCTCAAGAGAGGGATTCAGAGGCTAAAGAGAGTGATGCAGAGACCTCAAGAGAGTGATGCAGAGGCTCAAGAGAGTGATGCAGAGGATCAGGAGAGGGATGCAGAGGATTAAGAGAGTGATGCAGAGGCTGAAGAGAGTGTTTCAGAGGCTTAAGAGATGGATGCAGAGGCTCAAAAGAGTGATGTAGAGGCTCAAGAGAGTGATGCAGAGGCTGAAGAGAGTGATGCAGAGGCTCAGGAGAGTGATGTAGACGCTCATAAGAGTTATGCAGAGGCTCAAGAGAGTGATGCAGAGGATCAAGAGAGTGATGCAGAGGCTCAAGAGAGTGATGCAGAGGATCAAGAGAGGGAAGCAGAGGCTCTAGAGAGTGATGCAGAGGCTCAAAAGTGTGATGCAGAGGCTCAAGGGAGTGATGCAGAGGATCAAGAAAGTGATGCAGAGGTTCAAGAGAGTGATGCAGGGGCCTCAGAGGCTTAAGAGAGTGATGCAGAGGCTGAAGAGAGTGTTGCAGAGGCTCAAGATTGTTAGTGGTAAGACATGCAGAGGCTCATGAGAGTGATGCAGAGGCTCAAGAGAGTGATGCAGAGGCTCAAGAGAGTTATGCAGAGGATCAAGAGAGTGATGCAGAGGCTTAAGAGAGTGATGCAGATGGTCAAGAGAGGGATGCATAGGCTTATGAGAGTGATGCAGAGGCTAAAGAGAGTGTTGCAGAGGCTGAAGAGAGTAATGCAGAGGCTGAAGAGAGGGATGAAGAGGCTGAAGAGAGTGATGCAGAGGCTGAAGAGAGGGATGCATTTGAAAAGTGCAGGGAGGGTTTGGGCAAAATGTGATCCATCGCCGCTCTCAGTAAATGGCATTTTTTCGGAATAAAAAGTCGTAATTTCAAACTGCGAATACGTGCAGAGAACCCGATTTTGGCTCCAAAATATGTCTCAAGCGTCGAATTGGGGATGTTTGGGATATTTAAAAAACTGCAGGGGTGGAGGGGGGCAAAATATGACCCATCGCTGCTTTCAGTAATTTGCATATTCTCGATATAAAATGTCGTAATTTCAACCTGCGAATATGTGCAGAGAGCCAGAATTTGGCTCCAAAATATGGCTCAAGGGTCGAATTTGGGATGTTGGGGATATTTTGAAAACTGCAGGGAGGGTTTGGGCAAAATATGACCCATCGCTGCTTTCAGTAATTTGCATATTTTCCGTATAAAAATTCGTAGTTTCAAACTGCGAATACGTGCAGAGAGCCAGAATTTGGCTCCAAAATAATTCTTAAGGGTCGAATTTGAGATGTTTGGGATATTTTGAAAACTGCAGGGAGGTTTTGGGCAAAATGTGATCCATCGCCGCTCTCAGTAATTAGCATATTTTTTGTATATGGATTTTGGATTTACAGTCTCCGTGGTGTAGTGGTAAGACACTCGCCTGGCGTTCCGCTACCGTTATGTCATTAGTTCGTATCCTGGCCGGGGAGGATTTACTGGGCGCATTTCCTTAGCTGTAGCCTTTGTTTAACTCAACATTAAAATGTGTACTTGGATGAAAAAACGATTCTTCGCGGCAGGGGATCGTATTCCAGGGACCTGCCCAAAACGCTACGCGTACTAGTGGCTGTAATAGAATGTAACAACTCTTGTATATATCTCCAAAAAAAAAAAAAAAAAAATATAAAAAGTCGTAATTTCAAACTGCGAATACGTGCAGAGAGCCAGAATTTCGCTCCAAAATATGTCTGAAGGGTCGAATTTGGAATGTTTGGGATATTTTGAAAACTGCAGGGATTGTTTGGGCAAAATGGGATCCATCGCCGCTTTCAGTAATTGGCATATTTTCGGTATAAAAATTCGTAATTTCAAACTGCAAATACGTGCAGAAAGCCAGAATTTGGCTCCAAAATATGGCTCAAGGTTCGAGCTTGGGATGTTTGGGATATTTTGAAAACTGCAGGGGGGGTTTTGGCAAAATGTGACCCATCGCCGCTCTCAGTAATTGGCATATTGTCGGTATAAAATGAAATAAATTCAAACTGCGAATACGTGCAGAGATCCCGAATTTGGCTCCAAAATATGTCTCAAGCGTCGGATTTGGGATGTTTGGGATATTTTGAAAACTACAGGGAGGGATTAGGCAAAATGTGGTCCATCGTCGCTCTCAGTAATTGGCATATTTTTGGTATAAAAAGTCGTCATTTCAAACTGGAAATACGTGCAGAGAGCCTGAATTTATCTCCAAAATATAGCACAAGGGTAGAATTTGGGATGTTTTGGATATATTGCAAACTGCAGGAAGGGTTTGGGCAAAATGTGATCAATCGCCGCTTTCAGTAATTGTCATATTTTCGTTATAATAAGTCGCAATTTCAAACTGCGAATACGTGCAGAAAGCCAGAATTTGTGTTCAAAATAATTCTTATCGGTCGAATTTGGGATGTTTGGGATATTTTGAAAACTGAAGGGAGGGCTTGGGCAAAATGTGATCCATCGCAGCTCTAAGTAATTAGCATATTTTTCGGTATAAAAAGTCGTAATTTCAAACTGCGAATACGTGCAGAGAGCCAGAATGTGGCTCCAAAATTAGGCTCAAAGGTTGAATTTAGGATGTTTAGGTTATTTTGAAAACTGCAGGGAGGGATTAGGCAAAATGTGGTCCATCGTCGCTCTCAGTAATTGGCATATTTTTGGTATAAAAAGTCGTCATTTCAAACTGGGAATACGTGCAGAGAGCCAGAATTTGGCTCCAAAATATAGCTCAAGGGTCGAATTTGGGATATTTAATATATTTTGAAAAGTGCAGGGGGGTTTGGGCAAAATGTGACCTTTCGCTGCTCTCAGTTATTGGCATATTTTCAGTATAAAAAGACGTAATTTCAAACTGCGAATACGTGAAGAGATTCAGAATTTGGCTCCAAAATTAGGCTCAAGGGTCGAATTTGGGGTGTTTGGGATATTTTGAAAACTGCAGGGAGGGTTTGGGCAAAATGTGATCCATCGGCGCTCTAAGTAATTAGCATATTTTCAGTATAAAAAGTCGTAGTTTCAAACTGCGAATACGTGCAGAGAGCCAGAATTTGGCTCCAAAATAAATCTTATGGGTCGAATTTGGGATGTTTGGGATATTTTGAAAACTGCAGGGAAGGTTTGGGCAAAATGTGATCCATCGCCGCTTTCAGTAATTGGCATATTTTCGGTATAAAAATTCGTAATTTCAAACTGCGAATACGTGCAGAAAGCCAGAAATTGGTTCCAAAATATGGCTCAAGGTTCGAATTTGGGGTGTTTGGGATATTTTGAAAACTGCAGGGAAGGTTTGGGCAAAATGTGATCCATCGATGCTTTCAGTAATTGGCATATTTTCGGTATAAAAAGTCGTAATTACAAACTGCGAATACGTGCAGAGAGCCAGAATGTGGCTCCAAAATTAGGCTCAAAGGTCGAATTTAGGATGTTTAGGTTATTTTGAAAACTGCAGGGAGGGATTTTGCAAAATGTTGTCCATCGTCGCTCTCAGTAATTGGCATATTTTTGGTATAAAAAGTCATCATTTCAAACTGGGAATACGTGCAGAGAGCCAGAATTTGGCTCCAAAATATAGCTCAAGGGTCGAATTTGAGATATTTGGGATATTTTGAAAATTGCAGGGGGGTTTGGACAAAATGTGACCTTTCGCTGCTTTCGGTAATTGGCATATTTTCAGTATAAGAAGACGTAATTTCAAACTGCGAATACGTGCAGAGAGCCAGAATTTTGCTCCAAAATTAGGCTCAAAGGTCGAATTTAGAATGTTTAGGATATTTTGCAAACTGCAGGGCGGGTTGGGCAAAATGTGACCCATCGCTCCTCTCAGTAATTGGCATATTTTCAGTATAAAAAGTCGTAATTTTAGACTGCAAATACGCGCAGAGAGCCAGAATTTTGCTCCAAAATAATTCTTATAGGTCGAATTTGGGATGTTTGGGATATTGAAAATATGCCAATTACTGAAAGCAGCGAAAGGTCACATTTTGCCCAAACCCCCCTGCAGTTTTCAAAATATCCCAAACATCCTAAGTTCGACCCTTGAGCTATATTTTGGAGCCAAATTCTGGCTCTCTGCACGTATTCCCAGTTTGAAATGACGACTTTTTATACAAAAAATATGCCAAATTCTGAGAGTGACGATGGACCACATTTGGCCTAATCCCTCCCTGCAGTTATCAAAATATCCCAAAGATCCTAAATTCGACCTTTGAGCCTAATTTTTAAACCAAATTCAGGCTCTCTGCACGTATTCGCAATTTGAAATTATGACTTTTTATATCGAAAATATGCTAATTACTGAAAGCAGCGATGGATCACATTCTGCCCAAACCCTCCCTGCAGTTTTCAAAATATCCCAAACATCCCAAAATCGACCCATAAGAATTATTTTGGAGCCAAATTCTGGCTCTCTGCACGTATTCGAAGTCTAAAATTACGACATTTTATACTGAAAATATGCCAATTACTGAAAGCAACGATGGGTCATATTTTGCCCAAACCCTCCCTGCAGTTTTCAAAATATCCCCAACATCCCAAATTCGACCCTTGAGCCATATTTTGAAGCCAAATTCTGGCTCTCTGCACATATTTGCAGGTTGAAATTGCGACATTTTATACCGAAAATATGCAAATTACTGAAAGCAGCGATGGGTCATATTTTGCCCAGACCACCCCCCCCCCTGCAGTTTTCAAAATATCCTAAACATCCCAAATTCGACGATTGAGACATATTTTGGAGCCAAAATCGGGTTCTCTGCACGTATTCGCACTTTGAAATAATTTAATTTTATACCGACAATATGGCAATTACTGAGAGCGGCGATGGGCCACATTTTGCCAAAACCCCCCTGCAGTTTCAAAATATCCCAAACTTCCCAAATTCGACCCTTA
The DNA here is from genome assembly GCF_040958095.1 of Procambarus clarkii. Classification (NCBI taxonomy): domain Eukaryota; kingdom Metazoa; phylum Arthropoda; class Malacostraca; order Decapoda; family Cambaridae; genus Procambarus; species Procambarus clarkii. Next base: position 31,229,457 of record NC_091218.1, on the reverse strand, counting down.
AGCTATATTTTCGAGCCAAATTCTGGCTGTCTGCACGTATTCGCAGTTTGAAATTACGACATTTTATTACGAAAAAATGCCATTTACTGAGAGCGGCGATGGATCACATGTTGCACAAACCCTCCCTACACTTTTCAAAATATCCAAAACATCGAAAAATCGACCCTTGAGCCATATTTTGAAGCCAAATTCTGGCTCTCTGCACGTATTCGCAGTTTGAAATTACGAATTTTTATACCGAAAATATACCAATTACTGAATGTGGCGATGGAACACATTCTGCCCAAACCCTCCCTGCAGTTTTCAAAATATCCCAAAAATAACAAATTTGACGCTTGAGCCATATTTTAGAGCCAAATTCTGGCTCTCTGCCCGTATTCGCAGTTTGAAATTACGACTTTTTATACCGAAAATATGCCAATTACTGAAAGCGGCGATGGATCACATTTTCCCCAAACCCTCCCTGCAGTTTTCAAAATATCCCAAACATCCTAAATTCGACGCTTGAGTCATATTTTGGAGCGAAATTCTTGCTCTCTGCACGTATTCGCAATTTAAAAATACGACTTTTTATATCGAAAATATGCCAATTACTGAGAGCGGCGATGGATCACATTTTGGCCAAACCTTCCCTGCAGTTTTCAAAATATCCCAAACATCCCGAATTCGACCCATAAGAATTATTTTGAAGCCAAATTCTGGCTCTCTGCACGTATTCGCAGTCTAAAATTATGACTTTTTATACTGAAAATATGCCAATTACTGAAAGCAGCGATGGGTCACATTTTGCCCGAACCCCCCTGCAGTTTGCAAAATATCCCAAACATCTAAAATTCGACCCTTGAGCTATATTTTGGAACCAAATTCTGGCTTTCTGCACGTTTTCGCAGTTTGAAATTACGAATTTTTATACCGAAAATATGACAATTACTGAAAGCGGCAATTGATCACATTTTGCCCAAACCCTTCCAGCAGTTTTCAAAATATCCCAAACATCCTAAATTCCACGCTTCAGCAATATTTTGGTTCCAAATTCTGGCTTTCTGCATGTATTCGCAGTTTGAAATTGTTTCATTTTATACCGAAAATATGCCAATTACTGAAAGCAGCGATGGGTCACATTTTGCCCAAACCCCCCCTGCAGTTTGCAAAATATCCCAAACATCCCAAATTCGAACCTTGAGCCATATTTTGGAGCCAAATTCTGGCTTACTGCACGTATTCGCAGTTTGAAATTACAAATTTTTATACCGAAAATATGCCAATTACTGAAAGTGGCGATGAATCACATTTTGCCCATATCCTCCCTGCAGTTTTCAAAATATCCCAAACATCCCAAATTCGACCCTTCAGCCATATTTTGGAGCCAAATTCTGGCTCTCTGCACGTATTCGCAGTTTGAAATTACGATTTATATATATATATATATATATATTTTTTTTTAGATATATACAAGAGTTGTTACATTCTATTACAGCCACTAGTACGCGTAGCGTTTCGTGCAGGTTCCTGGAATACGATCCCCCGCCGCGAAGAATCGTTTTTTCATCCAAGTACACATTTTACTGTTGCGTTTAACAAAGGCTACAGTTAAGGAATTGCGCCCAGTAAATCCTCCCCGGCCAGGATACGAACCAATGACATAGCGGTAGCGGAACGCCAGGCGAGTGTCTTACCACTACACCACGGAGACTGTAAATCCAAAATCCATATACAAAAAATATGCTAATTACTGAGAGCGGCGATGGATCACATTTTGCCCAAACCCTCCCTGCAGTTTTCAAAATATCCCAAACATCTCAAATTCGACCCTTAGGAGTTATTTTTGAGCCAAATTCTGGCTCTCTGCACGTATTCGTAGTTTGAAATTACGACTTTTTATACTGAAAATATGCCAATTACTGAAAGCAGCGAAGGGTCATATTTTGCCCAGACCCTCCTTGAAGTTTTCAAAATATCCTCAACATCCCAAATTCGACCCTTGAGCCATATTTTTGAGCCAAATTCTGGCTCTCTGCACATATTCGCAGGTTGAAATTACGACATTTTATATCGAAAATATGCAAATTACTGAGAGCAGCGATGGGTCATATTTTGACCCCCCCCCCCTGCAGTTTTCAAAATATTCCAAACATCCCCAATTCGACACGTGAGACATATTTTGGAGCCAAAATCGGGTTCTCTGCACGTATTTGCAGTTTGAATTATTTTCATTTTATACCGACAATATCCAATTACTGAGAGCGGCGATGGGTCACATTTTGCCAAAACCCCCCTGCAGTTTCAAAATATCCCAAACTTCCCAAATTCGACCCTTAAGCTATATTTTGGAGCCAAATTCTGGCTGTCTGCACGTATTCGCAGTTTGAAATTACGACTTTTTATTCCGAAAAAATGCCATTTACTGAGAGCGACGATGGATCACATTTTGCCCAAACCCTCCCTGCACTTTTCAAAATATCCAAATTACTGAGAGCGGGTGATTACTGAGGCTTATGAGAGTAATGCAGAGGCTGAAGAGTGTGTTGCAGAGGCTTAAGAGAGGGATGCAGAGGCTCAAGAGAGTGATGCAGAGGCTTAAGAGAGGGATGCAGAGGCTTAAGAGAGTGATGCAGAGGCTTAAGAGAGGGATGCAGAGGCTCAAGAGAATGATGCAGAGGCTTAAGAGAGGGATGCAGGGGCTCAAGAGAGTGATGCAGAGGCTCAAGAAAGGGATGTAGAGGTTTAAGAATGTGATGCAGAGGCTCAAAAGAGGGATGCAGAGGCTTCAGAGGGTGATGCAGAGGCTCAAGAGAGAGACACAGAGGCTCAAGAAAGGGATGCAGAGGCTTAAGAAAGTGATGCAAAGGTTCAAAAGAGGGATGCAGAGGCTTAAGAAGGTGATGCAGAGGCTCAAGAGAGGGATTCAGAGGCTTAAGAGAGTGATGCAGAGAACTAGAGAGAGTGATGCAGAGGCTCAAGAGAGTGATGTAGAGTCTAAAGAGAGTGTTGTAGAGGCTCAAAGGAGTTATGCAGAGGCTCAAGAGAGTGATGCAGAGGATCAAGAGATGGATGCAGAGGCTCAAGAGAGTGATGCAGAGGATCAAGAAAGGGAAGCAGAGGCTTAAGAGAGTGATGCAGAGGCTGAAGAGAGTGTTGCAGAGGCTCAAGAGAGTGATGCAGAGGCTCAAGAGAGTGATGCAGAGGTTCAAGAGAGTTATGAAGGGGATCAAAAGAGTGATGCAGAGGCTTAAGAGTGTGATGCAGATGATCAAGAGAGGGATGCAGAGGCTTATGAGAGTGATACAGAGGCTGTAGAGAGTGTTGCAGAGGCTTAATAGAGGCATGCAGAGGCTCACGAGAGTGATGCAGAGGCTCAGAAGAGTGATGCGGAGGCTCAAGAGAGTGATGCAGAGGCTTAAAAAAGGGATGCAGAGGCTCAAGAGAGGGATGTAGAGGCTAAAGAGAGTGTTGCACAGGCTCAAGAGAGTGATGCAGAGGCTAAAGAGAGGGATGCAGAGGCTCAAGAGAATGATGCAGAGGCTCAGGAGAGTGCTGCAAAAGGCTCAAGAGAGGGATGCTGAGGATCAAGAGAGAGATGCAGAGGCTCACGAGAGTGATGCAGAGGCTCAGGAGAGTGATGCGGAGGCTCAAGAGAGTGATGCAGAGGCTTAAGAAAGGGATGCAGAGGCTCAAGAGAGGGATGTAGAGGCTAAAGAGAGTGATGCACAGGCTCAAGAGAGTGTTGCACAGGCTCAAGAGAGTGATGCAGAGGCTAAAGAGAGGGATGCAGAATCTCAAGAGAATGATGCAGAGGCTCAGGAGAGTGCTGCAAAAGGCTCAAGAGAGGGATGCTGAGGATCAAGAGAGAGATGCAGAGGCTCACGAGAGTGATGCAGAAGCTCAGGAGAGTGATGCGGAGGCTCAAGAGAGTGATGCAGAGGCTTACGAAAGGGATGCAGAGGCTCAAGAGAGGGATGTAGAGGCTAAAGAGAGGGATGCAGAAGCTCAAGACAATGATGCAGAGGCTCAGGAGAGTGCTGCAAAAGGCTCAAGAGAGGGATGCTGAGGATCCAGAGAGGGATGCAGAGGCTCAAGAGAGTGATGCAGAGTCTCAAGAGAGAGAAAGGCAGAGGCTTAAGAGAGTGATGCAGAGGCTCAAGAGAATGATGTTGAGGCATAAGAGAGGGATGCAGAGGCTCAAGAGAATGAGGCAGAGGCTCAAGAGAGTGATGCAGAGGATCAAGAGAGGGATGCAGAGGCTTTAGAGAGTGATGCAGAGGCTCAAAGGAATAATGCAGAGGCTCAAGAGAGTGATGCAGAGGCTCAAGAGAGTGATGCAGAGGCTCAAGAGAGTGATGCAGACGATCAAGAGAGTGATGCAGAGGCTCAAGAGAGTGATGCTGAGGATCAAGAGAGGGGAGCAGAGGCTTATGAGAGTGATGCAGAGGCTGAAGAGGGTGTTGCATAGGCTGTAGAGAGTGATGCAGAGGCTTAAGCGAGTGATGCAGAGGCTTACGAAAGGATACAGAGGCTCAAGAGAGGGATGCAGAGGCTCAAGAGAGTGATTCAGAGGCTTACGAGAGTGATGCAGAGGCTGAAGAGAGTGTTGCAGAGGCTCAAGAGAGGGATGAAGAGGCTGAAGAGAGTGATGCAGAGGCTCAAGAGAGGGATGCAGAGGCTCAAGAGAGTGATGGAGAGGCTCAAGAGAGTGATGCAGAGGATCAAGAGATGGATGCAGAGGCTCAGGAGAGTGATGTAGAGGGTCAAGAGAGTGATGCAGAGGCTCAAGAGAGTGATACAGAGTATCAAGAGAAGGAAGCAGAGGCTCAAGAGAGATATTCAGAGGCTTACGAGAGTGACGCAGAGTCTTACGAGAGTGATGCAGAGGCTTAAGAGAGGGATGCAGAGGCTCAAGAGAGTGATGCAAAGGCTCAAGAATTGATGCATTTTAAGCCAGTTTTCTTGCATTTTGTTTTGTACGAAAAATCATCGAATTTAGCAATATTTTGACGTTTATCATCCCCTTTTCCTTTATGTGATTTAAACAAAACATCATCGAATAAGGGAATATTTTGCCGTTTTTCCACGTTTTTGTGAATTTTCAGTTTATAGGTATTAATTCATTATATATATGGTAAAAATGATGCAAACACATAATTGATTAGATAATAACCTTAAATACATCATTTTCAATCATCTATTTGTTTCTCGTTAAAATACTGAGTAAGATATTGGAAAGGGGAGAAGTTCGGTTTTTATTGCATATATCGACGTTTCAGCCGGATTAGAGCGGTTTTACGTGTACATCTTCCATCGGTAATATAAACGGAAAATCAAGAACATTTTAGTTAATTCTAATGAAAACACATTGTTTTTTATCATTCGTATTGGAAACACATTGTTTTTTATTATTCGTATTGGAAACAACATTGTCATATGCCTTTTCTTGGATCTAAATAATACGAAACCTCGCTCAATGATTTGAAGTTAAAATCCTCATATATGGAAAAATAGTGAATTTTCACGTTAATCATGTAGTTTTATATTACGTAAATATATTCATTTTTACCAATATTTCGATTCTATTTCATGTAGTATCACGATATGTGATTTGGCATCCAAATCTCAGAATTTCGCATAATATTGCATTTTAAGCAAGTTTTCTTGCATTTTGTTTCGTACGAAAAATCATCGAATTTAGCAATATTTTGACGTTTATCATCCCCTTTTCCTTTATGTGATTTAAACAAAACATCATCGAATAAGGCAATATTTTTACGTGTACATCTTCCATCGGTAATATAAACGGAAAATCAAGAACATTTTAGTTAATTCTAATGAAAACACATTGTTTTTTATCATTCGTATTGGAAACCACATTGTCATATGTCTTTTCTTGGATCTAAATAATACGAAACCTCGCTCAATGATTTGAAGTTAAAATCCTTAAATATGGTAAAATAGTGAATTTTCACGTTAATCATGTAGTTTGATATTACGTAAATATATTCATTTTTACCAATATTTCGATACTAATTCATGTAGTTTCACGGTATGTGATTTGGCCTTCAAATCTCAGAATATCGCATAATATTGCATTATAAGCAAGTTTTCTTGCATTTTGTTTCGTACGAAAAATCATCGAATTTAGCAATATTTTGACGTTTATCGTCTACTTTTCCTTTATGTGATTTAAACAAAATATCATCGAATTAGGCAATATTTTGCCATTTTTCAACGTTTTTGTGAATTTTCAGTTTATAGGTATTAATTCATTATATATACGATAAAAATGATGCAAAATAATAATTGATTAGATAATAACCTTAAATACTTCATTTTCAATCATCTATTTGTTTCTCGTTAAAATTCTGAATAAGATATTGAAAAGGGGAGAAGTTCGGTTTTTATTGCATATATCGACGTTTCAGCCGGATTAGAGCGGTTTTACGTGTACATCTTCCATCGGTAATATAAACGGAAAATCAAGAACATTTTAGTTAATTCTAATGAAAACATATTGTTTTTTATCATTCGTATTGGAAACAACATTGTCATATGTCTTTTCTTGGATCCAAATAATACGAAACCTCGCTCTATGATTTGAGGTTAAAATCCTCAAATATGGTAAAATAGTGACTTTTTCACGTTAATCATGTAGTTTGATATTACGTAAATATATTCATTTTTACCAATATTTCGATCCTATTTCATGTAGTATCACGATATGTGATTTGGCCTTCATATCTCAGAATGTCGCATTTTATCATCTCCTTTTCCTTTATGTGATTTAAACAAAATATCATCGAATTAGGCAATATTTTGCCGTTTTTCCACGTTTTTGTGAATTTTCCGTCTATGGGTATTAATTCATTATATATACGATAAAAATGATACAAACACATAATTGATTAGATAATAACCTTAAATACTTCATTTTCAATCATCTATTTGCTTCTTGTTAAAATACTGAGTAAGATATTGAAAAGGGGAGAAGTTCGGTTTTTATTGCATATATCGACGTTTCAGCCGGATTAGAGCGGTTTTACGTGTACATCTTCCATCGGTAATTTAAACGGAAAATCAAGAACATTTTAGTTAATTCTAATGAAAACACATTGTTTTTTATCATTTGTATTGGAAACAACATTGTCATATGTCTTTTCTTGGATCTAAATAATACGAAACCTCGCTCTATGATTTGAAGTTAAAATCCTCAAATATGGTAAAATAGTGACTTTTTCACGTTAATCATGTAGTTTGATATTACGTAAATATATTCATTTTTACCAATATTTCGATCCTATTTCATGTAGTATCACGATATGTGATTTGGCCTTCATATCTCAGAATGTCGCATAATATTGCATTTTAAGCAAGTTTTCTTGCATTTTGTTTCGTACGAAAAATCATCGAATTTAGCAATATTTTGACGTTTATCATCCCCTTTTCCTTTATGTGATTTAAACAAAACATCCTCGAATAAGGCAATATTTTTACGTGTACATCTTCCATCGGTAATATAAACGGAAAATCAAGAACATTTTAGTTAATTCTAATGAAAACACATTGTTTTTTATCATTCGTATTGGAAACAATATTGTCATATGTCTTTTCTTGGATCTAAATAATACGAAACCTCGCTCTATGATTTGAAGTTAAAATCCTCAAATATGGTATAATAGTGACATTTTCACGTTAATCATGTAGTTTGATATTACGTAAATATATTCATTTTTACCAATACTTCGATACTATTTTATGTAGTATCACGATATGTGATTTGGCGTTCAAATCTCAGAATTTCGCATAATATTGCATTTTAAGCAAGTTTTCTTGCATTTTGTTTCGTACGAAAAATCATCGAATTTAGCAATATTTTGACGTTTATCATCCCCTTTTCCTCTATGTGATTTAAACAAAATATCATCGAATTAGGCAATATTTTGCCGTTTTTCCACGTTTTTGTGAATTTTCAGTTTATTGGTATTAATTCATTATATATACGATAAAAATGATGCAAACACATAATTGATTAGATAATAACCTTAAATACTTCATTTTCAATCATCTATTTGTTTCTCGTTAAAATACTGAGTAAGATATTGAAAAGGGGAGAAGTTCGGTTTTTATTGCATATATAGACGTTTCAGCCGGATTAGAGCGGTTTTACGTGTACATCTTCCATCGGTAATATAAACAGAAAATCAAGAACATTTTAGTTAATTCTATTGAAAACACATTGTTTTTTATCATTTGTATTGGAAACAACATTGTCATATGTCTTTTCTTGGATTTAAAAAATACGAAACATCGCTCTATGATTTGAAGGTAATATCCTCGAATATGGTAAAATAGTTACTTTTTTCACGTTAATCATGTCGTTTGATATTACGTAAATATATTCATTTTTACCAATATTTCGATACTATTTCATGTAGTATCACGATATGTGATTTGACCTTCAAATCTCAGAATTTCGCATAATATTGCATTTTAAGCAAGTTTTCTTGCATTTTGTTTCGTACGAAAAATCATCGAATTCAGCAATATTTTAACGTTTATCATCACTTTTCCTTTATGTGATTTAAACAAAACATCATCGAATAAGGCAATATTTTGCCGTTTTTCCACGTTTTTGTGAATTTTCAGTTTATAGGTATTAATTCATTATATATACGGTAAAAATGATGCAAACACATATTTGATTAGATAATAACCTTAAATACATCATTTTCAATCATCTATTTGTTTCTCGTTAAAATACTGAGTAAGATATTGAAAAGGGGAGAAGTTCGGTTTTTATTGCATATATCGACGTTTCAGCCGGATTAGAGCGGTTTTACGTGTACATCTTCCATCGGTAATATAAACGGAAAATCAAGAACATTTTAGTTAATTCTAATGAAAACACATTGTTTTTTATCATTCGTATTGGAAACACATTGTTTTTTATCATTCGTATTGGAAACAACATTGTCATATGTCTTTTTTTGGATCTAAATAATACGAAACCTCGCTCAATGATTTGAAGTTAAAATCCTCAAATATGGAAAAATAGTGAATTTTCACGTTAATCATGTAGTTTGATATTACGTAAATATATTCATTTTTACCAATATTTCGATACTAATTCATGTAGTTTCACGGTATGTGATTTGGCCTTCAAATCTCAGAATATCGCATAACATTGCATTATAAGCAAGTTTTCTTGCATTTTCTTTCGTACGAAAAGTCATCGAATTTAGCAATATTTTGACGTTTATCGTCTACTTTTCCTTTATGTGATTTAAACAAAATATCATCGAATTAGGCAATATTTTGCCGTTTTTCCACGTTTTTGTGAATTTTCAGTTTATAGGTATTAATTCATTATATATACGATAAAAATGATGCAAAATAGTAATTGATTAGATAATAACCTTAAATACTTCATTTTCAATCATCTATTTGTTTCTAGTTAAAATTCTGAATAAGATATTGAAAAGGGGAGAAGTTCGGTTTTTATTGCATATATCGACGTTTCAGCCGGATTAGAGCGGTTTTACGTGTACATCTTCCATCGGTAATATAAACGGAAAATCAAGAACATTTTAGTTAATTCTAATGAAAACACATTGTTTTTTATCATTCGTTTTGGAAACAATATTGTCATATGTCTTTTCTTGGATCTAAATAATACGAAACCTCGCTCTATGATTTGAAGTTAAAATCCTCAAATATGGAAAAATAGTGACTTTTTCACGTTAATCATGTAGTTTGATATTACGTAAATATATTCATTTTTACCAATATTTCGATCCTATTTCATGTAGTATCACGATATGTGATTTGGCCTTCATATCTCAGAATGTCGCATAATATTGCATTTAAAGCAAGTTTTCTTGCATTTTGTTTCGTACGAAAAATCATCGAATTTAGCAATATTTTGACGTTTATCATCCCCTTTTCCTTTATGTGATTTAAATAAAACATCCTTGAATTAGGCAATATTTAGCGGTTTTTCACGTTTTTGTGAATTTTCAGTTATTTGTTATTAATTCATTAAATATTCGATAAAAATGATGCAAAATAGTAATTGATTAGATAATAACCTTAAATACTTCATTTTCAATCATCTATTTGTTTCTAGTTAAAATTCTGAATAAGATATTGAAAAGGGGAGAAGTTCTGTTTTTATTGCATATATCGACGTTCCAGCCGGAATAGAGATGTTTTCGTGTACATCTTCCATCGGTAATATAAACGGAAAATCAGGAATATTTTAGTTAATTCTAATGAAAACACATTGTTTTTATCATATGTATTGGAAACAACATTGTCATATGTCTTTTCTTGGATCTAAATAATACGAAACATCGCTCTATTTTTTGAAGTTAAAATCCTCAAATATGGTAAAATAGTTTCTTTTTTCACGTTAATCATGTAGTTTGATATTACGTATATATATTAATTTTTATCAATATTTCGATACTATTTCATGTAGTATCACGATATGTGATTTGGACTTCAAATCTCAGAATTTCGCATAATATTGCATTTTAAGCAAGTTTTCTTGCATTTTGTTTCGTACGAAAAATCCTCGAATCAATATTTTGACGTGTATCATCCCCTTTTCCTCTATGTGATTTAAACAAAATATCATCGAATTAGGCAATATTTTGCCGTTTTTCCACGTTTTTGTGAATTTTCAGTTTATAGGTATTAATTCCTTATATATACGATAAAATGATGCAAACACATAATTGATTAGATAATAACCCTAAATACTTCATTTTCAATCATCTATTTGTTTCTCGTTAAAATACTGAGTAAGATATTGAAAAGGGGAGAAGTTCGGTTTTTATTGCATATATCGACGTTTCAGCCGGATTAGAGCGGTTTTGCGTGTACATCTTCCATCGGTAATATAAACAGAAAATCAAGAACATTTTAGTTAATTCTATTAAAAACATATTGTTTTTTATCATTTGTATTGGAAACAACATTGTCATATGTCTTTTCTTGGATTTAAAAAATACGAAACATCGCTCTATGATTTGAAGGTAATATCCTCGAATATGGTAAAATAGTTACTTTTTTCACGTTAATCATGTAGTTTGATATTACGTAAATATATTCATTTTTACCAATATTTCGATACTATTTCATGTAGTATCACGATATGTGATTTGACCTTCAAATCTCAGAATTTCGCATAATATTGCATTTTAAGCAAGTTTTCTTGCATTTTGTTTCGTACGAAAAATCATCGAATTTAGCAATATTTTGACGTTTATCATCCCCTTTTCCTTTATGTGATTTAAACAAAACATCATCGAATAAGGGAATATTTTGCCGTTTTTCCACGTTTTTGTGAATTTTCATTTTATAGGTATTAATTCATTATATATATGGTAAAAATGATGCAAACACATAATTGATTAGATAATAACCTTAAATACATCATTTCAATCATCTATTTGTTTCTCGTTAAAATACTGAGTAAGATATTGGAAAGGGGAGAAGTTCGGTTTTTATTGCATATATCGACGTTTCAGCCGGATTAGAGCGGTTTACGTGTACATCTTCCATCGGTAATATAAACGGAAAATCAAGAACATTTTAGTTAATTCTAATGAAAACACATTGTTTTTTATCATTCGTATTGGAAACACATTGTTTTTTATTATTCGTATTGGAAACAACATTGTCATATGCCTTTTCTTGGATCTAAATAATACGAAACCTCGCTCAATGATTTGAAGTTAAAATCCTCATATATGGAAAAATAGTGAATTTTCACGTTAATCATGTAGTTTTATATTACGTAAATATATTCATTTTACCAATATTTCGATTCTATTTCATGTAGTATCACGATATGTGATTTGGCGTTCAAATCTCAGAATTTCGCATAATATTGCATTTTAAGCAAGTTTTCTTGCATTTTGTTTCGTACGAAAAATCATCGAATTTAGCAATATTTTGACGTTTATCATCCCCTTTTCCTTTATGTGATTTAAACAAAACATCATCGAATAAGGCAATATTTTTACGTGTACATCTTCCATCGGTAATATAAACGGAAAATCAAGAACATTTTAGTTAATTCTAATGAAAAACACATTGTTTTTTATCATTCGTATTGGAAACAACATTGTCATATGTCTTTTCTTGGATCTAAATAATACGAAACCTCGCTCAATGATTTGAAGTTAAAATCCTTAAATATGGTAAAATAGTGAATTTTCACGTTACTCATGTAGTTTGATATTACGTAAATATATTCATTTTTACCAATATTTCGATACTAATTCATGTAGTTTCACGGTATGTGATTTGGCCTCAAATCTCAGAATATCGCATAATATTGCATTTTAAGCAAGTTTTCTTGCATTTTGTTTCGTACGAAAAATCATCGAATTTAGCAATATTTTGACGTTTATCGTCTACTTTTCCTTTATGTGATTTAAACAAAATATCATCGAATTAGGCAATATTTTGCCGTTTTTCAACGTTTTTGTGAATTTCAGTTTATAGGTATTAATTCATTATATATACGATAAAAATGATGCAAAATAATAATTGATTAGATAATAACCTTAAATACTTCATTTTCAATCATCTATTTGTTTCTCGTTAAAATTCTGAATAAGATATTGAAAAGGGGAGAAGTTCGGTTTTTATTGCATATATCGACGTTTCAGCCGGATTAGAGCGGTTTTACGTGTACATCTTCCATCGGTAATATAAACGGAAAATCAAGAACATTTTAGTTAATTCTAATGAAAACATATTGTTTTTTATCATTCGTATTGGAAACAACATTGTCATATGTCTTTTCTTGGATCCAAATAATACGAAACCTCGCTCTATGATTTGAGGTTTAAAATCCTCAAATATGGTAAAATAGTGACTTTTTCACGTTAATCATGTAGTTTGATATTACGTAAATATATTCATTTTTACCAATATTTCGATCCTATTCCATGTAGTATCACGATATGTGATTTGGCCTTCATATCTCAGAATGTCGCATTTTATCATCTCCTTTTCCTTTATGTGATTTAAACAAAATATCATCGAATTAGGCAATATTTTGCCGTTTTTTCCACGTTTTTGTGAATTTTCCGTCTATGGGTATTAATTCATTATATATACGATAAAAATGATACAAACACATAATTGATTAGATAATAACCTTAAATACTTTCATTTTCAATCATGTATTTGTTTCTCGTTAAAATACTGAGTAAGATATTGAAATGGGGAGAAGTTCTGTTTTTATTGCATATATCGACGTTTCAGCCGGAATAGAGCGGTTTTACGTGTACATTTCCATCGGTAATATAAACGGAAAATCAATAACATTTTAGTTAATTCATGTGGAAAACATTGTTTTTTATCATCCGTATTGGAAACACATTGTTTTTTATCATTCGTATTGGAAACAACATTGTCATATGTCTTTTCTTGGATCTAAATAATACGAAACCTCGCTCTATGATTTGAAGTTAAAATCCTCAAATATGGTAAATAGTGACTTTTTCACGTTAATCATGTAGTTTGATATTACGTAAATATATTCATTTTTACCAATACTTCGATACTATTTTATGTAGTATCACGATATGTGATTTGGCGTTCAAATCTCAGAATTTCGCATAATATTGCATTTTTAAGCAAGTTTTCTTGCATTTTGTTTTCGTACGGAAAAATCAATCGAATTTAGGCAATATTTTGACGTTTATCATTCCCTTTTCCTCTATGTGATTTAAACAAATATCATCGAATTAGGCAATATTTTGCCGTTTTTCACGTTTTTGTGAATTTCAGTTTATTGGTATTAATTCATTATATATACGATAAAATGATGCAAACACATAATTGATTAGATAATAACCTTAAATACTTCATTTCAATCATCTATTTGTTTCTCGATAAAATACTGAGTAAGATATGAAAAGGGGAGAAGTTCGGTTTTATTGCATATTCGACGTTTCAGCCGATTAGAGCGGTTTTACGTGTACATCTTCCATCGGTAATATAAACAGAAAATCAAGAACATTTTAGTTAATTCTATTGAAACACACTGTTTTTTATCATTTGTATTGGAAACAACATTGTCATATGTCTTTTCTTGGATTTAAAAAATACGAAACATCGCTCTATGATTTGAAGGTAATATCCTCGAATATGGTAAAATAGTTACTTTTTTCACGTTAATCATGTAGTTTGATATTACGTAAATATATTCATTTTTACCAATATTTCGATACTATTTCATGTAGTATCACGATATGTGATTTGACCTTCAAATCTCAGAATTTTCGCATAATATTGCATTTTAAGCAAGTTTTCTTGCATTTTGTTTCGTACGAAAAATCATCGAATTTAGCAATATTTTAACGTTTATCATCACTTTTCCTTTATGTGATTTAAACAAAACATCATCGAATAAGGCAATATTTTGCCGTTTTTCCACGTGTTTGTGAATTTTCAGTTATAGGTATTAATTCATTATATATACGGTAAAAATGATGCAAACACATATTTGATTAGATAATAACCTTAAATACATCATTTTCAATCATCTATTTGTTTCTCGTTAAAATACTGAGTAAGATATTGAAAAGGGAGAAGTTCGGTTTTTATTGCATATATCGACGTTTCAGCCGAATTAGAGCGGTTTTACGGTACATCTTCCATCGGTAATATAAACGGAAAATCAAGAACATTTTAGTTAATTCTAATGAAAACACATTGTTTTTTATCATTCGTATTGGAAAACACATTGTTTTTTATCATCGTATTGGAAACAACATTGTCATATGTCTTTTTTTGGATCTAAATAATAACGAAACCTCGCTCAATGATTTGAAGTTAAAATCCTCAAATATGGAAAAATAGTGAATTTTCACGTTAATCATGTAGTTTGATATTACGTAAATATATTCATTTTACCAATATTTCGATACTAATTCATGTAGTTTCACGGTATGTGATTTGGCCTTCAAATCTCAGAATATCGCATAACATTGCATTTTAAGCAAGTTTTCTTGCATTTTCTTTCGTACGAAAAGTCATCGAATTCTAGCAATATTTTGACGTTTATCGTCTACTTTTCCTTTATGTGATTTAAACAAAATATCATCGAATTAGGCAATATTTTGCCGTTTTTCCACGTTTTTGTGAATTTTCAGTTTATAGGTATTAATTCATTATATATACGATAAAAATGATGCAAAATAGTAATTGATTAGATAATAACCTTAAATACTTCATTTTCAATCATCTATTTGTTTCTAGTTAAATTCTGAATAAGATATTGAAAAGGGGAGAAGTTCGGTTTTTATTGCATATATCGACGTTTTCAGCCGGATTAGAGCGGTTTTACGTGTACATCTTCCATCGGTAATATAAACGGAAAATCAAGAACATTTAGTTAATTCTAATGAAAACACATTGTTTTTTATCATTCGTTTTGGAAACAATATTGTCATATGTCTTTTCTTGGATCTAAATAATACGAAACCTCGCTCTATGATTTGAAGTTAAAATCCTCAAATATGGTAAAATAGTGACTTTTTCACGTTAATCATGTAGTTTGATATTACGTAAATATATTCATTTTTACCAATATTTCGATCCTATTTCATGTAGTATCACGATATGTGATTTGGCCTTCATATCTCAGAATGTCGCATAATATTGCATTTAAAGCAAGTTTTCTTGCATTTTGTTTCGTACGAAAAATCATCGAATTTAGCAATATTTTGACGTTGATCATCCCCTTTTCCTTGATGTGATTTAAATAAAACATCCTTGAATTAGGCAATATTTAGCGGTTTTTCACGTTTTTGTGAATTTTCAGTTTATTTGTTATTAATTCATTAAATATTCGATAAAAATGATGCAAACACATAATTGATTAGATAATAACCTTAAATACTTCATTTTCAATCATCTATTTGTTTCTCGTTAAAATACTGAGTAAGATATTGAAAAGGGGAGAAGTTCTGTTTTATTGCATATATCGACGTTTCAGCCGGAATAGAGCGGTTTTACGTGTACATTTCCATCGGTAATATAAACGGAAAATCAATAACATTTTAGTTAATTCATATGGAAACACATTGTTTTTATCATCCGTATTGGAAACACATTGTTTTTTATCCATTCGTATTGGAAACAACATTGTCATATGTCTTTTCTTGGATCTAAATAATACGAAACTCGCTCTCTGATTTGAAGTTAAATCCTCAAATATAGTCAAATAGTGACTTTTTCACGTTAATCATGTAGTTTGATATTACGATAATATATTCATTTTTACCAATACTTCGATACTATTTCATGTAGTATCACGATATGTGTTTTGGCGTTCAAATCACAGAATTTCGCATAATATATCATTTTAAGCAAGTTTCTTGCATTTTGTTTCGTACGATAAATCATCGAATTTAGCAATATTTTTGACGTTTATCATCCCCTTTTCCTCTATGTGATTTAAACAAAATATCATCGAATTAGGCAATATTTTGCCGTTTTTCCACGTTTTTGTGAATTTTCAGTTTATAGGTATTAATTCAATATATATACGAAAAACAATGATACAAAACACATAATTGATTATATAATAACCTTAAATACTTCATTTTCAATCAACTATTCTTTCTCGTTTAAATACTGAGTAAGATATTAAAAAGGGGAAGGAGTTCTGTTTTTATTGCATATATCGACGTTCCAGCCGGAATAGAGATGTTTTCGTTGTACATCTTCCATCGGTAATATAACGGAAAATCAGGAATATTTTAGTTAATTCTAATGAAAACACATTGGTTTTTATCATATGTATTGGAAACAACATTGTCATATGTCTTTTCTTGGATCTAAATAATACGAACATCGCTCTATTTTTTGAAGTTAAAATCCTCAAATATGGTAAATAGTTTCTTTTTTCACGTTAATCATGTAGTTTGATATTACGTATATATATTAATTTTTATCAATATTTCGATACTATTTCATGTAGTATCACGATATGTGATTTGGACTTCAAATCTCAGAATTTCGCATAATATTGCATTTTAAGCAAGTTTTCTTGCATTTGGTTTCGTACGAAAAATCCTCGAATCAATATTTTTTACGTGTATCATCCCCTTTTCCTCTATGTGATTTAAACCAAAATATCATCGAATTAGGCAATATTTTGCCGTTTTTCCACGTTTTTGTGAATTTCAGTTTATAGGTATTAATTCATTATATATACGATAAAATGATGCAAACACATAATTGATTATATAATAACCTTAAATACTTCATTTTCAATCAACTATTTGTCTTCTCGTTTAAATACTGAGTAAGATATTGAAAAGGGGAAGAGTTCTGTTTTTATTGCATCTATCGACGTTCTAGCCGGAATAGAGATGTTTTCGTGTACATCGTCCATCGGTAATATAAACGGAAATCAAGACATTTTAGTTAATTCTAATGAAAACACATTGTTTTTATCATTTGTATTTGAAACAACATTGTCATATGTCATTTCTTGGATCTAAATAATACGAAACCTTGCTCTATGATTTGAAGTTAAAATCCTCAAATATGATTAACTAGTTAATTTTTTCACGTTTTTCATGTAGTTTGATATTACGTAAATATATTAATTTTTACCAATATTTCGATACTATTTCATCTAGTATCACGATATGTGATTTGGCCTTCATATCTCCGAATTTCGCATAATATTGCATTTTAAGCAAGTTTTCTTGCATTTTGTTTCGTATGAAAAATCATCGAATTTAGCAATATTTTGACGTTATCATATCCTTTTACCTTATGTGATTTAAACAAAACATCATCGAATTAGACAATATTTTGCCGTTTTTCCACGTTTTTGTGAATTTTCAGTTTATAGGTATTTAATTCATATATATACGGTAAAAATGATGCAAACACAATAATTGATTAGATAATAACCTTAAATACATCATTTTCAATCATCTATTTGTTTCTCGTTAAAATACTGAGTAAGATATTGAAAAGGGGAGAAGTTCGGTTTAATTGTATAAATCGACGTTTCAGCCGGCTTAGAGCGGTTTTACGTGTACATCTTCCATCGGTAATATAAACGGAAAATCAAAGAACATTTTAGTTAATTCTAATTAAAACACATTGTTTTTTATCATTCGTATTGGAAACACATTGTTTTTTATCATTCGTATTGGAACAACATTGTCATATGTCTTTTCTTGGATTAAATAATACGAAACCTCGCTCATTGATTTGAAGTTAAAATCCTCAAATATGGTAAAATAGTGAATTTTCACGTTAATCATGTAGTTTGATATTACGTAAATATATTCATTTTTACCAATATTTCGATACTAATTCATGTAGTTTCACGGTATGTGATTTGGCCTCAAATCTCAGAATATCGCATAATATTGCATTTAAGCAAGTTTCTTGCATTTTGTTTCGTACGAAAAATCATCGAATTTAGCAATATTTTGCCGTTTATCGTCTACTTTTCCTTTATGTGATTTAAACAAAATATCAACGAATTAGGCAATATTTTGCCGTTTTTCCACGTTTTGTGAATTTTCAGTTTATAGGTAATATAATTATATATAATTTTTTATTCATTATATATACGATAAAAAAGATGCAAACACATAATTGATTAGATACTAACCTTTAAATACTTCATTTTCAATCATCTATTTGTTCTTGTTAAATTCTGAATAAGATATTGAAAAGGGAGAAGTTCGGTTTTTATTGCATATATCGACGTTTCAGCCGGATTAGAGCGGTTTTTCGTGTACATCTTCCATCGGTAATATACACAGAAATCAATAACATTTTAGTTAATTCTAATGAAAACACATTGTTTTTTATCATTTGTTTTGGAACAACATTGTCATATGTCTTTTCTCGGATCTAAATAATACGAAACCTCGCTCTTTGATTTGAAGTTAAATCCTCCAATATGGTTAAATAGTTAATTTTTTCACGTTTTTCATGTAGTTTGATATTACGTAAATATATTCATTTTTACCAATATTTCGATACTATTTCATGTAGTATCACGATATATGATTGGCCTTCAAATCTCAGAATTTCGCATAATATTGCATTTTAAGCAAGTTTTCTTACATTTTGATTCGCACGAAAAATCATCGAATTTAGCAATATTTGACGTTATCATCTCCTTTCCTTTATGTGATTTAAACAAAATATCATCGAATTAGGCAATAATTTGCCGTTTTTTTCACGTTTTTGTGAATTTTCAGTCTATGGGTATTAATTCATTAATATACGATAAAAATGATGCAAAAACACCTAAGTGATTAGATAATAACCTTAAATACTTCATTTTCAATCATCTATTTGTTCTTGTTAAAATACTGTGTAAGATATTGAAAAGGGGAGAAGTTCGGTTTTTATTGCCTATATCGACGTTTCAGCCGGATTAGAGGCGGTTTTACGTGTACATCTTCCATCGGTAATTTAAACGGAAAATCAAGAATATTTTAGTTAATTCTAATGAAAACACATTGTTTTTTATCATTTGTATTGGAAACAACATTGTCATATGTCTTTTCTTGGATCATGGGCGGAGCTGTAGCAGGTTTCTGATCATCAGCCGTTGGCTTCCTCACCACCCGCTAGATGATGAATGCAATGTGAAGGTAAGAGATTCATCGAGTGGGGAAGAAACTGAAGCTTGTTCAAGTGGGGATGAAACCGAAGCTTGTTCAAGTGGGGATGAAACCGAAGCTTGTTCAAGTGGGGAGGAAACCGAAGCTTGTCAAGTGGGGATGAAAACCGAAGATTGTTCAAGTGGGGATGAAACTGAAGCTTGTTCAAGGGGGGATGAAACCGAAGCTTGTTCTTGTGGGGATGAACCGAAGCTTGTTCAAGTGGGGATGAAACTGAAGCTTGTTCAAGTGGGGGATGAAACGGAAGCTTGTTCAAGTGGGGACGAAACGTTGACTTTCGACGAGTTACATTCGATAATCAATTACTTATGTCGTAGTGGTTACGACTGTAGTGATGATTGTAGTGGTTACGATTGCAGTGATGGAGAAGATGAAGTTTGCTGAGTGGAGACGAAACTGATGAAACGTGACTTTCGACGAGTTACATTGGATATTAATTACTTATGCTGTAGTAGTACGATACCGATTGTAGTGATGGAGAAGATGAAGATTGATTGGGTGGGGACGAACTGATGAAACGTTGACTTTCAAGGACTTATAACTCTCTGATAGGACACTCTCCGTCAATCCCGCACACATACGCAACTCACAATTTATAACATGAAACAGTGCAAAACACTTAGCACTGTTACAGTCTCTCCCCCTCCAAACTCTCCCATTTCACCTCATGATCGCTGTCACCTTCTCCAACACTGCCACCAAAGCTACCTTCTCCAACACCCGGGGTCAAATCCTATCACCAATTCCAAGTTTACTATATTACCAGATGTAAGATATTGCATTTTAATAATGGCCGGCGGAACTCAATATATATATATATATATCTTATATAGGTATTACTCGAGTTACTAGCAAAACACCAACTTTAGTATCCACAAAATGAACGTATCCGTAATGATGAAAAGGTTCTTGATGTTTGTCGCGGTCACTTCTGGAATTGTTTTATTTTCGTCATTTGAAAATCATGTTTATGACGAGGGAAAAAGATTTGGACCTGTCATTGGCTCAATCGTTGGACCCGTAAATGGACCCATCATTGGCTCAATCGTTGGACCCGTCATTGGCTCAATCGTTGGACCCGTAAATGGACCCATCATTGGCTCCATCATTGGACCCGTTAATGGACCAGTCATTGGCTCCATCATTGGACCCGTTAATGGACCCATCATTGGCTCCGTCATTGGACCCGTTAATGGACCCATCATTGGCTCCATCATTGGAATCGTTAATGAACCCATCATTGGCTCCATCATTGGACCCGTTAATGGACCCGTCGTTGGCTCTGTCGTTAGTGAAGATGGTAAGATGGCGGAGAAGATGACTGAAAGATTCTTAAAAATTCGTGCGTTGTTGATAATGGTCGGAGCTGTGGCAGGTTTCCTGATCATCAGCCGTTGGCTTCCTCGCCACCCGCTACATGATGAATGCAATGTGAAGGTAAGAGATTCCTCGAGTGGGGAAGAAACTGAAGCTTGTTCAAGTGGGGATGAAACCGAAGCTTGTTCAAGTGGGGAGGAAATCGAAGCTTGTTCAAGTGGGGATGAAACCGAAGATTGTTCAAGTGGGGATGAAACTGAAGCTTGTTCAAGTGGGGATGAAACCGAAGCTTGTTCTAGTGGGGATGAAACCGAAGCTTGTTCAAGTGGGGATGAAACTGAAGCTTGTTCAAGTGGGGATGAAACGGAAGCTTTTTCAAGTGGGGATGAAACGGAAGCTTGTTCAAGTGGGGACGAAACGTTGACTTTCGACGAGTTACATTCGATAATCAATTACTTATGTCGTAGTGGTTACGATACCGATTGTAGTGATGGAGATGAAGTTTGCTTGAGTGCAGACGAAACGGAAGCTTGTTCGAGTGGGGAAGAAACTGATGAAACGTTGACTTTCGACAAGTTACATTCGATAATCAATTACTTATGTCGTAGTGGTTACGATTGTAGTGATGATTGTAGTGGTTACGATTGTAGTGATGGAGAAGATGAAGTTTGCTTGAGTGGAGACGAAACTGATGAAACGACTTTCGACGAGTTACATTGGATATTCAATTACTTATGCTGTAGTAGTTACGATACCGATTGTAGTGATGGAGAAGATGAAGTTTGATTGGGTGGGGACGAAACTGATGAAACGTTGACTTTCAAGGAGTTATAACTCTCTGATAGGACACTCTCCGTCAATCCCGCACACATACGCAACTCACAATTATAACATGAAACAGTGCAAAACACTTAGCACTGTTACAATCTCTCCCCCTCCAAACTCTCCCATTTCACCTCATGATCGCTGTCACCTTCTCCAACACTGCCACCAAAGCTACCTTCTCCAACACCCGGGGTCAAATCCTATCACCAATTCCAAGTTTACTATATTACCAGATGTAAGATATTGCATTATAATAATGGCCGGCGGAACTCAATATATATATATAATCTTATATAGGTATTACTCGAGTTACTAGCAAAACACCAACTTTAGTATCCACAAAATGAACGTATCCGTAATGATGAAAATGTTCTTGATGTTTGTCGCGGTCACTTCTGGAATTTTTTTATTTTCTTCATTTGAAAATCATGTTTATGACGAGGGAAAAAGATTTGGACCTGTCATTGGCTCAATCGTTGGACCCGTAAATGGACCCGTCATTGGCTCAATCGTTGGACCCGTAAATGGACCCATCATTGTCTCCATCATTGGACCCGTTAATGGACCAGTCATTGGCTCCATCATTGGACCCGTTAATGGACCCTTCATTGGCTCCGTCATTGGACCCGTTAATGGACCCATCGTTGGCTCCATCATTGGACTCGTTAATGAACCCATCATTGGCTCCATCATTGGACCCGTTAATGGACCCGTCGTTGGCTCTGTCGTTAGTGAAGATGGTAAGATGGCGGAGAAGATGACTGAAAGATTCTTAAAAATTCGTGCGTTGTTGATAATGGGCGGAGCTGTGGCAGGTTTCTTGATCATCAGCCGTTGGCTTCCTCGACACCCGCTACATGATGAATGCAATGTGAAGGTAAGAGATTCCTCGAGTGGGGAAGAAACTGAAGCTTGTTCAAGTGGGGATGAAACCGGAGCTTGTTCAAGTGGGGATGAAACCGAAGCTTGTTCAAGTGGGGAGGAAACCGAAGCTTGTTCAAGTGGGGATGAAACCGAAGATTGTTCAAGTGGGGATGAAACTGAAGCTTGTTCAAGTGGGGATGAAACCGAAGCTTGTTCTAGTGGGGATGAAACCGAAGCTTGTTCAAGTGGGGATGAAACTGAAGCTTGTTCAAGTGGGGATGAAACGGAAGCTTGTTCAAGTGGGGATGAAACGGAAGCTTGTTCAAGTGGGGACGAAACGTTGACTTTCGACGAGTTACATTCGATAATCAATTACTTATGTCGTAGAGGTTACGATACCGATTGTAGTGATGGAGATGAAGTTTGCTTGAGTGCAGACGAAACGGAAGCTTGTTCGAGTGGGGATGAAACTGATGAAACGTTGACTTTCGACAAGTTACATTCGATA
This sequence comes from Procambarus clarkii, assembly GCF_040958095.1. Classification (NCBI taxonomy): domain Eukaryota; kingdom Metazoa; phylum Arthropoda; class Malacostraca; order Decapoda; family Cambaridae; genus Procambarus; species Procambarus clarkii. The sequence continues at coordinate 31,206,255 of NC_091218.1, read as the reverse complement.
ATCAATTACTTATGCCGTAGTGGTTAAGATTGTAGTGATGATTGGAGTGGTTACGATACCGATTGTAGTGATGGAGAAGATGAAGTTTGCCTGAGTGGAGACGAAACGGAAGCTTGTTCGAATGGGGAAGAAACTAATGAAACGTTGACTTTCGACGAGTTACATTCGATAATCAATTACTTATGTCGTAGTGGTTACGATTGTAGTGATGATTGTAGTGGTTACGATTGTAGTGATGGAGAAGATGAAGTTTGCTTGAGTGGAGACGAAACTGATGAAACGTTGACTTTCGACGAGTTACATTGGATATTCAATTACTTATGCTGTAGTAGTTACGATACCGATTGTAGTGATGGAGAAGATGAAGATTGATTGGGTGGGGACGAAACTGATGAAACGTTGACTTTCAAGGACTTATAACTCTCTGATAGGACACTCTCCGTCAATCCCGCACACATACGCAACTCACAATTATAACATGAAACAGTGCAAAACACTTAGCACTGTTACAGTCTCTCCCCCCTCCAAACTCTCCCATTTCACCTCATGATCGCTGTCACCTTCTCCAACACTGCCACCAAAGCTACCTTCTCCAACACCCGGGGTCAAATCCTATCACCAATTCCAAGTTTACTATATTACCAGATGTAAGATATTGCATTTTAATAATGGCCGGCGGAACTCAATATATATATATATATATATCTTATATAGGTATTACTCGAGTTACTAGCAAAACACCAACTTTAGTATCCACAAAATGAACGTATCCGTAATGATGAAAATGTTCTTGATGTTTGTCGCGGTCACTTCTGGAATTGTTTTATTTTCGTCATTTGAAAATCATGTTTATGACGAGGGAAAAAGATTTGGACCTGTCATTGGCTCAATCGTTGGACCCGTAAATGGACCCGTCATTGGCTCAATCGTTGGACCCGTCATTGGCTCAATCGTTGGACCCGTAAATGGACCCATCATTGGCTCCATCATTGGACCCGTTAATGGACCAGTCATTGGCTCCATCATTGGACCCGTTAATGGACCCATCATTGGCTCCGTCATTGGACCCGTTAATGGACCCATCATTGGCTCCATCATTGGAATCGTTAATGAACCCATCATTGGCTCCATCATTGGACCCGTTAATGGACCCGTCGTTGGCTCTGTCGTTAGTGAAGATGGTAAGATGGCGGAGAAGATGACTGAAAGATTCTTAAAAATTCGTGCGTTGTTGATAATGGTCGGAGCTGTGGCAGGTTTCCTGATCATCAGCCGTTGGCTTCCTCGCCACCCGCTACATGATGAATGCAATGTGAAGGTAAGAAATTCCTCGAGTGGGGAAGAAACTGAAGCTTGTTCAAGTGGGGATGAAACCGAAGCTTGTTCAAGTGGGGAGGAAACCGAAGCTTGTTCAAGTGGGGATGAAACCGAAGATTGTTCAAGTGGGGATGAAACGGAAGCTTGTTCAAGTGGGGACGAAACGTTGACTTTCGACGAGTTACATTCGATAATCAATTACTTATGTCGTAGAGGTTACGATACCGATTGTAGTGATGGAGATGAAGTTTGCTTGAGTGCAGACGAAACGGAAGCTTGTTCGAGTGGGGAAGAAACTGATGAAACGTTGACTTTCGACAAGTTACATTCGATAATCAATTACTTATGCCGTAGTGGTTAAGATTGTAGTGATGATTGGAGTGGTTACGATACCGATTGTAGTGATGGAGAAGATGAAGTTTGCCTGAGTGGAGACGAAACGGAAGCTTGTTCGAATGGGGAAGAAACTAATGAAACGTTGACTTTCGACGAGTTACATTCGATAATCAATTACTTATGTCGTAGTGGTTACGATTGTAGTGATGATTGTAGTGGTTACGATTGTAATGATGGAGAAGATGAAGTTTGCTTGAGTGGAGACGAAACTGATGAAACGTTGAGTTTCAAGGAGTTATAACTCTCTGATATGACACTCTTCGTCAATCCCGCACACATACGCAACTCACAATTATAACATGAAACAGTGCAAAACACTTAGCACTGTTACAATCTCTCCCCCTCCAAACTTTCCCATTTCACCTCATGATCGCTGTCACCTTCTCCAACACTGCCACCAAAGCTACCTTCTCCAACACCCGGGGTCAAATCCTATCACCAATTCCAAGTTTACTATATTACCAGATGTTAGATATTGCATTATAATAATGTCCGGCGGAACTCAATATATATATATATATATATATATATATATATATATATATATATATATATATATATATATATATATATATATATATATATATATATATATATATATATATATATATATATATATATATATCTTATATAGGTATTACTAGAGTTACTAGCAAAACACCAACTTTAGTATCCACAAAATGAACGTATCCGTAATGATGAAAATGTTCTTGATGTTTCTCGCGGTCACTTCTGGAATTTTTTTTATTTTCTTCATTTCAAAATCATGTTTATAACGAGGGAAAAAGATTTGGACCAGTCATTGGCTCAATCGTTGGACCCGTAAGTGAACCCATCATTGGCTCCGTCATTGGACCCGTTAATGGACCCATCATTGGCTCCATCATTGGACTCGGTAATGAACCCATCATTGGCTCCATCATTGGACCCGTTAATGGACCCGTCGTTGGCTCTGTCGTTAGTGAAGATGGTAAGAAGGCGGTGAAGATGACTGAAAGATTCTTAAAAATTCGTGCGTTGTTGATAATGGACGGAGCTGTGGCAGGTTTCTTGATCATCAGCCGTTAGCTTCCTCACCACCCGCTAGATGATGAATGCAATGTGAAAGTAAGAGGTTCCTCGAGTGGGGAAGAAACTGAAGCTTGTTCAAGTGGGGATGAAACTGAAGCTTGTTCAAGTGGGGATGAAACCGAAGCTTGTTCAAGTGGGGATGAAACCGAAGCTTGTTCAAGTGGGGATGAAACTGAAGCTTGTTCAAGTGGGGATGAAACCGAAGCTTGTTCTAGTGGGGATGAAACCGAGGCTTGTTCAAGTGGGGATGAAACCGAAGCTTGTTCAAGTGGGGATGAAACGGAAGCTTGTTCAAGTGGGGATGAAACGGAAGCTTGTTCAAGTGGGGACGAAACGTTGACTTTCGACGAGTTACATTCGATAATCAATTACTTATGTCGTAGTGGTTACGATTGTAGTGATGATTGTAGTGGTTACGATTGTAGTGATGGAGAAGATGAAGTTTGCTTGAGTGGAGACGAAACTGATGAAACGTTGACTTTCGACGAGTTACATTGGATATTCAATTACTTATGCTGTAGTAGTTACGATACCGATTGTAGTGATGGAGAAGATGAAGTTTGATTGGGTGGGGACGAAACTGATGAAACGTTGACTTTCAAGGACTTATAACTCTCTGATAGGACACTCTCCGTCAATCCCGCACACATACGCAACTCACAATTATAACATGAAACAGTGCAAAACACTTAGCACTGTTACAGTCTCTCCCCCTCCAAACTCTCCCATTTCACCTCATGATCGCTGTCACCTTCTCCAACACTGCCACCAAAGCTACCTTCTCCAACACCCGGGGTCAAATCCTATCACCAATTCCAAGTATACTATATTACCAGATGTAAGATATTGCATTTTAATAATGGCCGGCGGAACTCAATATATATATATATATATATATTATATATATATATATATATATATATATATATATCTTATATAGGTATTACTCGAGTTACTAGCAAAACACCAACTTTAGTATCCACAAAATGAACGAATCCGTAATGATGAAAATGTTCTTGATTTTTGTCGCGGTCACTTCTGGAATTTTTTTATTTTCTTCATTTGAAAATCATGTTTATGACGAGGGAAAAAGATTTGGACCTGTCATTGGCTCAATCGTTGGACCCGTAAATTGACCCGTCATTGGCTCAATCGTTGGACCCGTCATTGGCTCAATCGTTGGACCCGTAAATGGACCCATCATTGGCTCCATCATTGGACCCGTTAATGGACCAGTCATTGGCTCCATCATTGGACCCGTTAATGGACCCATCATTGGCTCCGTCATTGGACCCGTTAATGGACCCATCATTGGCTCCATCATTGGAATCGTTAATGAACCCATCATTGGCTCCATCATTGGACCCGTTAATGGACCCGTCGTTGGCTCTGTCGTTAGTGAAGATGGTAAGATGGCGGAGAAGATGACTGAAAGATTCTTAAAAATTCGTGCGTTGTTGATAATGGTCGGAGCTGTGGCAGGTTTCCTGATCATCAGCCGTTGGCTTCCTCGCCACCCGCTACATGATGAATGCAATGTGAAGGTAAGAGATTCCTCGAGTGGGGAAGAAACTGAAGCTTGTTCAAGTGGGGATGAAACCGAAGCTTGTTCAAGTGGGGATGAAACCGAAGCTTGTTCAAGTGGGGAGGAAACCGAAGCTTGTTCAAGTGGGGATGAAACCGAAGATTGTTCAAGTGGGGATGAAACTGAAGCTTGTTCAAGTGGGGATGAAACCGAAGCTTGTTCTAGTGGGGATGAAACCGAAGCTTGTTCAAGTGGGGATGAAACTGAAGCTTGTTCAAGTGGGGATGAAACGGAAGCTTGTTCAAGTGGGGATGAAACGGAAGCTTGTTCAAGTGGGGACGAAACGTTGACTTTCGACGAGTTACATTCGATAATCAATTACTTATGTCGTAGAGGTTACGATACCGATTGTAGTGATGGAGATGAAGTTTGCTTGAGTGCAGACGAAACGGAAGCTTGTTCGAGTGGGGATGAAACTGATGAAACGTTGACTTTCGACAAGTTACATTCGATAATCAATTACTTATGCCGTAGTGGTTAAGATTGTAGTGATGATTGGAGTGGTTACGATACCGATTGTAGTGATGGAGAAGATGAAGTTTGCCTGAGTGGAGACGAAACGGAAGCTTGTTCGAATGGGGAAGAAACTAATGAAACGTTGACTTTCGACGAGTTACATTCGATAATCAATTACTTATGTCGTAGTGGTTACGATTGTAGTGATGATTGTAGTGGTTACGATTGTAGTGATGGAGAAGATGAAGTTTGCTTGAGTGGAGACGAAACTGATGAAACGTTGACTTTCGACGAGTTACATTGGATATTCAATTACTTATGCTGTAGTAGTTACGATACCGATTGTAGTGATGGAGAAGATGAAGATTGATTGGGTGGGGACGAAACTGATGAAACGTTGACTTTCAAGGACTTATAACTCTCTGATAGGACACTCTCCGTCAATCCCGCACACATACGCAACTCACAATTATAACATGAAACAGTGCAAAACACTTAGCACTGTTACAGTCTCTCCCCCCTCCAAACTCTCCCATTTCACCTCATGATCGCTGTCACCTTCTCCAACACTGCCACCAAAGCTACCTTCTCCAACACCCGGGGTCAAATCCTATCACCAATTCCAAGTTTACTATATTACCAGATGTAAGATATTGCATTTTAATAATGGCCGGCGGAACTCAATATATATATATATATATATATATATATATATCTTATATAGGTATTACTCGAGTTACTAGCAAAACACCAACTTTAGTATCCACAAAATGAACGTATCCGTAATGATGAAAATGTTCTTGATGTTTGTCGCGGTCACTTCTGGAATTGTTTTATTTTCGTCATTTGAAAATCATGTTTATGACGAGGGAAAAAGATTTGGACCTGTCATTGGCTCAATCGTTGGACCCGTAAATGGACCCGTCATTGGCTCAATCGTTGGACCCGTCATTGGCTCAATCGTTGGACCCGTAAATGGACCCATCATTGGCTCCATCATTGGACCCGTTAATGGACCAGTCATTGGCTCCATCATTGGACCCGTTAATGGACCCATCATTGGCTCCGTCATTGGACCCGTTAATGGACCCATCATTGGCTCCATCATTGGAATCGTTAATGAACCCATCATTGGCTCCATCATTGGACCCGTTAATGGACCCGTCGTTGGCTCTGTCGTTAGTGAAGATGGTAAGATGGCGGAGAAGATGACTGAAAGATTCTTAAAAATTCGTGCGTTGTTGATAATGGTCGGAGCTGTGGCAGGTTTCCTGATCATCAGCCGTTGGCTTCCTCGCCACCCGCTACATGATGAATGCAATGTGAAGGTAAGAAATTCCTCGAGTGGGGAAGAAACTGAAGCTTGTTCAAGTGGGGATGAAACCGAAGCTTGTTCAAGTGGGGAGGAAACCGAAGCTTGTTCAAGTGGGGATGAAACCGAAGATTGTTCAAGTGGGGATGAAACGGAAGCTTGTTCAAGTGGGGACGAAACGTTGACTTTCGACGAGTTACATTCGATAATCAATTACTTATGTCGTAGAGGTTACGATACCGATTGTAGTGATGGAGATGAAGTTTGCTTGAGTGCAGACGAAACGGAAGCTTGTTCGAGTGGGGAAGAAACTGATGAAACGTTGACTTTCGACAAGTTACATTCGATAATCAATTACTTATGCCGTAGTGGTTAAGATTGTAGTGATGATTGGAGTGGTTACGATACCGATTGTAGTGATGGAGAAGATGAAGTTTGCCTGAGTGGAGACGAAACGGAAGCTTGTTCGAATGGGGAAGAAACTAATGAAACGTTGACTTTCGACGAGTTACATTCGATAATCAATTACTTATGTCGTAGTGGTTACGATTGTAGTGATGATTGTAGTGGTTACGATTGTAATGATGGAGAAGATGAAGTTTGCTTGAGTGGAGACGAAACTGATGAAACGTTGAGTTTCAAGGAGTTATAACTCTCTGATATGACACTCTTCGTCAATCCCGCACACATACGCAACTCACAATTATAACATGAAACAGTGCAAAACACTTAGCACTGTTACAATCTCTCCCCCTCCAAACTTTCCCATTTCACCTCATGATCGCTGTCACCTTCTCCAACACTGCCACCAAAGCTACCTTCTCCAACACCCGGGGTCAAATCCTATCACCAATTCCAAGTTTACTATATTACCAGATGTTAGATATTGCATTATAATAATGTCCGGCGGAACTCAATATATATATATATATATATATATATATATATATATATATATATATATATATATATATATATATATATATATATATATATATATATATATATATATATATATATATATATATATATATATATATATATATATATATATATATATATATATATCTTATATAGGTATTACTAGAGTTACTAGCAAAACACCAACTTTAGTATCCACAAAATGAACGTATCCGTAATGATGAAAATGTTCTTGATGTTTCTCGCGGTCACTTCTGGAATTTTTTTTTATTTTCTTCATTTCAAAATCATGTTTATAACGAGGGAAAAAGATTTGGACCAGTCATTGGCTCAATCGTTGGACCCGTAAGTGAACCCATCATTGGCTCCGTCATTGGACCCGTTAATGGACCCATCATTGGCTCCATCATTGGACTCGGTAATGAACCCATCATTGGCTCCATCATTGGACCCGTTAATGGACCCGTCGTTGGCTCTGTCGTTAGTGAAGATGGTAAGAAGGCGGTGAAGATGACTGAAAGATTCTTAAAAATTCGTGCGTTGTTGATAATGGGCGGAGCTGTGGCAGGTTTCTTGATCATCAGCCGTTAGCTTCCTCACCACCCGCTAGATGATGAATGCAATGTGAAAGTAAGAGGTTCCTCGAGTGGGGAAGAAACTGAAGCTTGTTCAAGTGGGGATGAAACTGAAGCTTGTTCAAGTGGGGATGAAACCGAAGCTTGTTCAAGTGGGGATGAAACCGAAGCTTGTTCAAGTGGGGATGAAACTGAAGCTTGTTCAAGTGGGGATGAAACCGAAGCTTGTTCTAGTGGGGATGAAACCGAGGCTTGTTCAAGTGGGGATGAAACCGAAGCTTGTTCAAGTGGGGATGAAACGGAAGCTTGTTCAAGTGGGGATGAAACGGAAGCTTGTTCAAGTGGGGACGAAACGTTGACTTTCGACGAGTTACATTCGATAATCAATTACTTATGTCGTAGTGGTTACGATTGTAGTGATGATTGTAGTGGTTACGATTGTAGTGATGGAGAAGATGAAGTTTGCTTGAGTGGAGACGAAACTGATGAAACGTTGACTTTCGACGAGTTACATTGGATATTCAAATACTTATGCTGTAGTAGTTACGATACCGATTGTAGTGATGGAGAAGATGAAGTTTGATTGGGTGGGGACGAAACTGATGAAACGTTGACTTTCAAGGACTTATAACTCTCTGATAGGACACTCTCCGTCAATCCCGCACACATACGCAACTCACAATTATAACATGAAACAGTGCAAAACACTTAGCACTGTTACAGTCTCTCCCCCCTCCAAACTCTCCCATTTCACCTCATGATCGCTGTCACCTTCTCCAACACTGCCACCAAAGCTACCTTCTCCAACACCCGGGGTCAAATCCTATCACCAATTCCAAGTATACTATATTACCAGATGTAAGATATTGCATTTTAATAATGGCCGGCGGAACTCAATATATATATATATAATATATATATATATATATATATATATATATATATATATATATATATATATATATATATATATATATATATATATATATATCTTATATAGGTATTACTCGAGTTACTAGCAAAACACCAACTTTAGTATCCACAAAATGAACGTATCCGTAATGATGAAAATGTTCTTGATGTTTGTCGCGGTCACTTCTGGAATTTTTTTATTTTCTTCATTTGAAAATCATGTTTATGACGAGGGAAAAAGATTTGGACCTGTCATTGGCTCAATCGTTGGACCCGTAAATTGACCCGTCATTGGCTCAATCGTTGGACCCGTCATTGGCTCAATCGTTGGACCCGTAAATGGACCCATCATTGGCTCCATCATTGGACCCGTTAATGGACCAGTCATTGGCTCCATCATTGGACCCGTTAATGGACCCATCATTGGCTCCGTCATTGGACCCGTTAATGGACCCATCATTGGCTCCATCATTGGAATCGTTAATGAACCCATCATTGGCTCCATCATTGGACCCGTTAATGGACCCGTCGTTGGCTCTGTCGTTAGTGAAGATGGTAAGATGGCGGAGAAGATGACTGAAAGATTCTTAAAAATTCGTGCGTTGTTGATAATGGTCGGAGCTGTGGCAGGTTTCCTGATCATCAGCCGTTGGCTTCCTCGCCACCCGCTACATGATGAATGCAATGTGAAGGTAAGAGATTCCTCGAGTGGGGAAGAAACTGAAGCTTGTTCAAGTGGGGATGAAACCGAAGCTTGTTCAAGTGGGGAGGAAACCGAAGCTTGTTCAAGTGGGGATGAAACCGAAGATTGTTCAAGTGGGGATGAAACTGAAGCTTGTTCAAGTGGGGATGAAACCGAAGCTTGTTCTAGTGGGGATGAAACCGAAGCTTGTTCAAGTGGGGATGAAACTGAAGCTTGTTCAAGTGGGGATGAAACGGAAGCTTGTTCAAGTGGGGATGAAACGGAAGCTTGTTCAAGTGGGGACGAAACGTTGACTTTCGACGAGTTACATTCGATAATCAATTACTTATGTCGTAGAGGTTACGATACCGATTGTAGTGATGGAGATGAAGTTTGCTTGAGTGCAGACGAAACGGAAGCTTGTTCGAGTGGGGAAGAAACTGATGAAATGTTGACTTTCGACAAGTTACATTCGATAATCAATTACTTATGCCGTAGTGGTTACGATTGTAGTGATGATTGGAGTGGTTACGATACCGATTGTAGTGATGGAGATGAAGTTTGCTTGAGTGCAGACGAAACGGAAGCTTGTTCGAGTGGGGAAGAAACTGATGAAATGTTGACTTTTGACGAGTTACATTCGATAATCAATTACTTATGTCGTAGTGGTTACGATTGTAGTGATGACTGTAGTGGTTACGATTGTAGTGATGGAGAAGATGAAGTTTGCTTGAGTGGAGACGAAACTGATGAAACGTTGACTTTCGACGAGTTACATTGGATATTCAATTACTTATGCCGTAGTAGTTACGATACCGATTGTAGTGATGGAGAAGATGAAGTTTGATTGGGTGGGGACGAAACTGATGAAACGTTGACTTTCAAGGACTTATAACTCTCTGATAGGACACTCTCCATCAATCCCGCACACATACGCAACTCACAATTATAACATGAAACAGTGCAAAACACTTAGCACTGTTACAATCTCTCCCCCTCCAAACTCTCCCATTTCACCTCATGATCGCTGTCACCTTCTCCAACACTGCCACCAAAGCTACCTTCTCCAACACCCGGGGTTAAATCCTATCACCAATTCCAAGTTTACTATATTTCCAGATGTTAGATATTGCATTATAATAATGGCCGGCGGAACTCAATATATATATATATATATATATATCTTATATAGGTATTACTCGAGTTACTAGCAAAACACCAACTTTAGTATCCACAAAATGAACGTATCCGTAATGATGAAAATGTTCTTGATGTTTGTCGTGGTCACTTCTGGCTTTTTTTTATTTTCTTCATTTGAAAATCATGTTTATGACGAGGGAAAAAGATTTGGACCTGTCATTGGCTCAATCGTTGGACCCGTAAATGGACCCGTCATTGGCTCAATCGTTGGACCCGTAAATGGACCCATCATTGGCTCCATCATTGGACCCGTTAATGGACCCGTCATTGGCTCCATCATTGGACCCGTTAATGGACCCATCATTGGCTCCGTCATTGGACCCGTTAATGGACCCATCATTGGACCCGTTAATGAACCCATCATTGGCTCCATCATCGGACCCGTTAATGGACCCGTCGTTGGCTCTGTCGTTAGTGAAAATGGTAAGATGGCGGTGAAGATGATTGAAAGATTCTAGAAAATTCGTGCGTTGTTGATAATAGGCGGAGCTGTAGCAGGTTTCTTGATCATCAGCCGTTGGCTTTCTCACCACCCGCTAGATGATGAATGCAATGTGAAGGTAAGAGATTCCTCGAGTGGGGAAGAAACTGAAGCTTGTTCAAGTGGGGATGAAACCGAAGCTTGTTCAAGTGGGGATGAAACCGAAGCTTGTTCAAGTGGGGAGGAAACCGAAGCTTGTTCAAGTGGGGATGAAACCGAAGCTCGTTCAAGTGGGGATGAAACTGAAGCTTGTTCAAGTGGGGATGTGTCACGTGGGGGGTGGGCGGTCCGGGGCTCTGCTAACACTCGGCTGCTAGGGGCTCAAAGGGCCCAAATACTCAGCCCCTCCGACTCCCTGGATTCACCAGAGTCTCCTTGGTCACACAAGATAGGACCAACAATGCCCACCTCCGCAGGTCTTTGCTTCCACCACAAAGGGGTGCCACTGATTCACCCTGGAAGCCCTTCAGTCAACCACGGGGAAACTGCTGTTAACAGTTCCGGCCTAGACCCGTGGGGGAGTGAAGGAAGACTCAGGCTTACCTATAACCATAACCTCCCTGAGTCTTGCCTGCCAGACAAAAAGGTTGCAGGAACTCCTTTCCCGCCTGTCTTCTCTATCTTCCTCTTAGCAAGGTCGCCAGCTGGGTTATTGTATCTGCATCCCAGCAATGCAGTTCAGTGGGTGTATTATATGTTATTTGTAGCCAGAAATGTATGCTCATAGAGAAATATCACAAATGGAGGCACACTCAAACACAGTAATAAAATGTGTGGATTTACTGACGCAAATTACATGAACACACACACACAATCACAAGTAATACATGAATATGGAATATGGATAATGAGTCTGGAGATCGTCAGCCTCTTCTTCCACGACCTCCAACTCTCCTTCAACTGGGCAGGAAGACAGGAGTCTCACACTCTCACAGGAGGGCCTCTTCACCACGTCGGCACCTCTTCTTCACTGTCCTGCCATCCATACACACTGTCCTCTCTGACAGTCCTGGACACAAGCTGCCTTGCAGCCTACTCTACTATTAAAGTAATAAAGTCTTGCTGCCACATACACGAGTAAATATTGTGGCCTAACTAGCCTACTCATACAAGGGGTAATGGGAGGGAAAAATGATCTACCTTACACTCCTGGCTCACGACGCCTGTCCCTCGATGGTGTGAGGTTCCCACGCTTCCTTGGGTCGATCCTCGACGATCCAGGGCGTTCCACAGGTCCTCAGGTGTCGTGAAGCCTTCGCGTCGTCGCCGTTCCAATCCCTGAGATTCAGCTGCCCCAATCCTGGTTCATCGATGGGCGCTGAGCTAATCTCTATTTTTCCCCACACTCGCTTCTCCCACAGGGCGTCGCTCCTTGTCCTAGGCACGGTGTCGTCCTTCCAAGATTCTCAGTGGATGTGACCCCAGTCACAGCTAGCTTGCTCGCCCACCTTCCAGACTTCAACGTCCAGCCAGCGGCGCCGCCCAGCGTCGTCGCCGACTATTTTCCAAGTTTGGGCCCTTCTCTGCTCACTGAACTTGGTTCCTCTTTTGCTTCCCAGAAGCGCAGGGTCTCCAATAACTGCGGTAGGCTGCGCAGGCCAGCTCAATCCACTGAACAAGGCTTGCAGAGCCTCCAATCTTTGAGAGCAGACCGAGGCGCGTCCTGTCGCTTCCACGGTCAGTACAACTCTGACGTTGGCGCCGCCCGGGGCACTCGGTTGACGTCATGGCGGGCCCTGATTTGTCGCCCGCGACCTACGTCGGCCAATCCGCGATCGGCTTGTCTCCCTTCCAAAAGGTCATATCTGCCGTAGGGGATACTGTTTCATTTTATAACAGGGCGCCAATTTTCCTTTATTTACAACTTATAATATAACCTCCTTCCATTAAATGGCAGCCGGTCTGGTCGCCACATATATCATTAGACTCCCTGAACCTCAGAGAATCAGTGGGGAGAGCTGATATGACTCTTTAAGCCGGCAAACGAAAGAAATAGGAGAGGGCACCGTAACATACCCCTCCCCTTAAAATAAGAGTCATATCGGAAGGGCAGCACTCAAGAGGGCAATCTATACTCTTGCTCTCTCCGTTCCTGAAGTGTCACTCCTCCAGTTGGTGACGTGGCTCGTACCACCTTGCCA